>NW_011357318.1:0-2082 GCF_000735185.1 Notothenia coriiceps
TTTTGGGGGGGGGCACCATAGTTTATGGACGCTGTACGCAATATAGGCACAATTCTGTTAGTATAAGATAATAAGATGTACTTTGTTGATCCAAAATCGGGAAATTGTGTTGTTATGTAAAAAAAAAATAAAAAAATTTAAATGTCTAATTTTTTTTCTCCCCAATTTTCGGCACCCCCGATGGGTTGATGCCCTTAGCATTTGCCTATACTGCCTATGCCAAGGGCCGGCCCTGGCTGCATGTATGAAACAAAAAGGCCCACCTTTGTCCATTTCCTCTGCAGAGCAGGGGCTTCCATCAGGAGAGTGGGCCTGGTCGGAGCTGCAGGGGCGGGGTGAGGGGCTCGAGTCCCCGCTTGAAGGGGCCTGAGTGTCCGTGTCACGTGTGTCCCCGCTGCTTCTGTAGTGATGCGGAGGGAAGGGGGCGCGGCGGCCATCTACCACATCCATGGCCTGTGAGGTCAGAGTACAGGTGGTCAGAGCAGGTGGTGAGAGGTCACATGTGAGCATGCATTGATCCTAACATGTCAGAGTGACAGTACTTAGCGATTAGAGAGAACAGTAACTCAGAGTCAGACTCAATCAGCTTCAACAGGCAACGTGTCCTTGAAAACTGTTTAAGCGTTCCGGTGCAATTCCTGCTCAGTCACTGGATGATGTCAGTCTGGGTTAAGAGCATCAGCTATAATGTCTGGAACTAAAAAGCCTATCGTGTGTTTGTCTGTTTGTTTAAAGGGGCAATGGAGAAGCAAACACGACAGCAGATGGTTGTTCTTGACAGTAATTGAACAGTGTGATGTGCAGAGTTCTGCTTTGGCAAAATGCTCTCGAATGGTAGAGCAGGAAAGACAAATGGCTTGGTGCACAGCAGGCTGTAAATCTGTGCTGGTGTGTTATTTAAACTGTTTGTGCGCGCGCGTGTCTGTGCCTTTCTAACAGGGGAGTGTTACAGACCTGCCAAGGTTCACTACTCCACATTAGACAGGATTTACGGATGTCCTCGCCTCTAAGAGGTTTAATTCAGTGTGAAGGAGAATATGTGTGTCTTACAGTCAGACCGTATGGTGCACAATGCCACATGGGACTTTACAGGACTGCCTTTACGTGCAATAGCTTTTAAGCATAGGCTAAAAGAGTTATTTTCAGCATATTCATGTATAAGAGTTATGTTTGCCTGGTTTTGAGAGAAACACTTTCTCTCAGGTTTCTTAAGTCATTACAATTGAAATAAAAAGCCTGTTCCAGTGTTTAAAAAAAAAAACATTACTAACATAATCAAATATTTTACAGATTCAGAGTTTCAATGACTGTTGACCGGTGTAAAGAGCATCACACAACATCCGAGTCATGAAGCCTTGCATCAATTGACACATGCAGGACATTGGACGCACTATAGAGAGAAATAAAAGGGACAAAAGCCATGTGTTGATCCAGGCAGATCATTTGATGAGAAAGATGCTTTACTGGAGAGATGCACACACCCCTCAATGTGGCTTCTAAACTAAGATAAATAGAAATAAAAAACTTAAATTAGTATTTTGTGTTACATGATGTGTCAATTTCCCTACTAGTCGGCCTGATAACTTAGGACAGATAAACTGTGTAGGCCATATTTGTAGCCGATTTTACTTTGGCTGCATTGATTCTGTTTCATTATAACATTTGCAGCTATTATGCTGTTCTATTCACCGACACAGAAATACTTTTGCTGTCCGACATTCCTACTCAGAATTCCAACTATGAAGCTGCCTTAAACAAGTTTCCCCACCTTGGCTGCTCTTTTCTAAAGTCTGTAGGATGTCCCATGAATCTGAGACTCAACCCAACTGGGACCAAAGATAAGTAAAGACTTAGCTTGAAATGGAAACATTGGATAGTGTCAAGTGAGGTGTGCCGTGAGTTGTAAAATTAATCTCACATTTGTAGTTCAATAAGCACTTTGAATACAGTTAAAAATCAGCTGGAGCCATGGCTGCTCTCTGTGTGTGTGTGTGTGTGTGTGTGTGTGTGTGTGTGTGTGTGTGTGTGTGTGTGTGTGTGTGTGTGTGTGTGTGTGTGTGTGTGTGTGTGTGTGTGTGTGTG
>NW_011357319.1:0-2198 GCF_000735185.1 Notothenia coriiceps
GGAGCCGATCACGTGATTTTCAAAAGATCGGAATCGGGAGAAAGAAATCGGGGATCGGGATTTTAATTTTTTTAAATACTAAAAAATGTATTCAATGTTACAAAACAAAAATGACCATGTTCAAGTCTTAAAGTCATCCTGAGGCCTTAGTTTTGGTTTCAAATGACACAACATCATGTATGTGTTGCTTCTTTGGGGCTTGTTTTCATAGACCTGGTTGCTTATTTCTCTCAAATCTGGCAACAGAGTGGGCAGGGCGCAGTGTCTAATTGTAGCAGTAAGCTAACGAGTACTGATAAGCTTTATTTTGTTTTGATCCAATGCTGCACAACTGAACTGATCCAATGCTGCTGTGAAAGAAAGAAGCTATATCCATGTTGGATAGAATATCCAATTTAAATAAAAAAATAACCTTAAGGGACAACTTGAATGCTTTTTTTCCTCTTAATGCATTGCATAAAGATCGGATCGGGAAACATCGGTATCGGCAAATTGTCAAAATCAAATGATCGGAATCGGATCGGGAGCAAAAAAAGGTGTTCGGGACATCCCTACTCACCGTAGTTGTTTTGTGTGATTTTACTTTGATATAGGAATACATTATTGTAGAAAATGGCTTGTGGAGGCGTGCCAAATACTCTTAAGCAAGGCATTGTACACGTTTTTGAGTGAACATAGTGGTGTATATAAATGGTGATTGTTGATTGCATGTAAAGAAAACTTATTATTTATAAAATCAGCCCTCGATATCTCCCTTTTTATCAATTGTCTTTCTCTTTTTAGTTGTTTAATGCCATTTCACTTGGATTGAGAATAAGCTATTGTAGAAAAATGGCTTTTAAACGTGCCAAATACTCTTAAGCAAGGCATCTTACAGGTTTTTGTGGTATAAAGTGTTGATTGTATGCAAAGAAAACATATTATTAGTAAAAATCAACCCTTGATATCTCTCTTTTTATTAATCTTCTTTCTCGTTTTAGTTGTTTAATGCCATTTCACTTGGATTGAGAATAAGCTAGTGTAGGAGATGGCTTGCCGGAGGTTCAAAATGACCTTAGATTAGATTTGATTGACCTAATTGATCGCACTGTTGCAGATTTGTCACCGCAGTGTGTTAACGAGGCATGCCAAAATACTTAGAGAATAAACGTAAACACTAACAGTTAGAGCAAGACATGTTGTGCAACGTTTATACTCGTCTTTCAAAAGGAGAAGCAGCTTGCAATCGTCTTGAATTTGAAGGACGATCCTGAGCAGCGACAGGCAGACACTTTGTGAGTTTGACTGTGAACTCTTTAACCTCCTAACACGGTTTGTTACTTCTTGATTTCATTTCCCCTTCAGGGATGATTTTCCAATCGCGGCTCGTTCCTCAGAGCTGGATCAGCGCCAGCTTTCTGTCCCGAGTGTTCACCAGAACTGCCTTCAGTCAGAGAGCTTTGTTGGTTCTGAACAGACCCAGACGCTTTCAGGGGAACTTCCTCCTGATCACAAAGATCTGAGTACTTCTACTTTTACTCAAGTACAAGATCTGAGTACTTCTACTTTTACTCAAGATCTTTTTGTGCTCAGCTTCCAATCGTATTTTCTTGATTGAATGTAGGATTTAAAAGGATAAGCAGCTGGTGGTCTTGAACGTACAGACCTGAGATGCAGCTGGTGGTCTTGAACGTACAGACCTGAGATCCAGACTCTTTCAGGGGAACTTCCTCCTGATCACAATGAGACCTGAGGCTGGAGCTCCGTCTCTCTAGGTGAACGCGTCACTGAGGTGGCATTTTCCCTAATTTCATCTCCTTTATACTGTTGGGTAGTTTAATTACAGTACGCATTATGTTCTAAGAGAGCGTCGTTGTGATTGTGTTGCTGTAATGTGAGAACCATATATCTCCTAAAAGTCTTTCTTGGAAGAACTGCCCTGTTTTTTTCGTGACGATGCATTTTCAGATAGAAGAACGTTCGGTAACACTTTATTTTAAGAAACACAAATGAACCATCAACTAGTTGCATATTATCAGTATATTGGCTCTTTATTAGTCATTATAACACACGTATTAATGCCTTATTCTACATGACCGTATTCTACAAGTACTCGGCCATTAGTTGAGAGTTTTTCCTCAATAACCCTCTAATTAGTGCTGATTTATTGCAAGTAATGAAGTTGTTGTACATGAGTCTTAGTCTTAGTATGCTCTGCT
>NW_011357320.1:0-2691 GCF_000735185.1 Notothenia coriiceps
TAAAGTGATGTTTAAAACTCAGTTAATGGGGCTCATTCACTGGCGCTTCCACAAACAACAACCAACATCATTATTACATTCAAATGAAGTACATTATTCAAGTTTACATTAACTTTGGATAATAACACGGGAGAAATGAGCGGAAGCGCTCTGTTTTCCTCTCTCCCCCTCTCTCTCTCTCCTGACAGCCTGTCAGTATCTCATGCAGCTCACTGATCCAGTACTAATGAGTAACCCGACAGTGAAGAATACATATATGTATAACTAGTTTAGCTTGTTCCAGAGGTAGATAAAATAGCTAAGTGTGTTAGGTCTAACTCTTAGTGTGTGTGTTGCTCTGCTCACCAGTCCGTCACAGCAGGTGGAGCTGCAGAATTTCTGTTTCACACACGTTGCAAGCCACTATTTTATTGTCTTTTTCGGACACCTTAAAATACTGCCAGACCGGTGAAGCCATTTTGGCGAGCTTGTTTTGCCGCGCACAGAGAAAAGTGTCATGTATTTTACGTCATAACTTTACGTCATGCAATCGGCTCTCGCGATCGGAATTTTTAGAGAGCACCGATTGATCGGCAGAGAATGAGTATCGGCCGATATCGATCGGCGGCCGATCGGAGCATCCCTAGTTAAGATACAAGTGTGGAGTATGAACCCTTTAAAATAATAGCTGGTGAATGCTGATGGTTATGTTCCCTATTATAGGACCAACATTATTCAAAAAACATTATGTTTAGATGAGCAGATACAATGAAATTGAAGCAATACTGTGTGTCCTGCAAGACAAAATGTTCACCCCCAAAGCTAACAATGCTATATGCTATTGGTCCATTTCACAAAAATGGTGGAGCAGATGATTAAACATATGAGACAGAGGCACAGAAGGGACAATTCACACTGAAACATAAGCTGGGTATATAAACTGTCGACTGAAAAGAAAGCTGCAACTTAATCCTGCAGATTAATCACTCATGATTAATTGTGGTCATGCAAAGCTGTCACTTTGAGTGGTGAAAAATGCTATTCCTAAATATAAGCTTTAAATAAATTACTGTCCAAATATCAAACATAATAATGAACATTAAATCCATGCAAAACTCTTGATTTGGATCTCTTTAAAGTGTGGCTACTGCTGAAGATGCTAAAAAAAGGTATTGATTGTTGAAAAACCTTCAAAATAAACTAGGTTAGAGTAGATCAGGCGTCACCACCCTTTTTGACACTGATCCCTGAAGGATATGGAGGGATACTTGTTTGATAACATCTTTCTGAAGTAGATATACATTTGCAGTTTTACTTTAAGTAATGAATATTATGCATTTAATAGCCTATATATAAGAGCATTATTTTTACTTATTACTGTTTCCACATGATCATTATTAATAATTGTTATATATTATTATTATTATTATTATTATTATTATACATTATTATTATTATTATTATTATTATTATTATACAAAGCTATGTCTATGGTCAACACACAGATTAGATGAGAGTATTTTCCAGCTGTAGTGACAGCTGAGGACAATATAAAACACTGCTGCTATTGGGCACAAACCGATAAATATGAACAGCACGATTTAAAAAGGTGAGTGTTTGAGTGTTTGCCTCGGACAGACGTGTCCACTTTGTTCTGACGGCAGATATATGAAAAACTGTTTTGGGTATCATGATAAAACAGTATTGCATCTGCATTATAAAACAACAAGGCCCAATCTTATTCCAAATACATGTACACCAAGCGTGCACTACACAATGTTTACTTTTTCATTTGGTCCTTTTTCCATGATTTCATATACTACACCATAATTATGTCATTCATTAATATGTAAATTATATGTCATGAAGTCAGTTTCAATTTAAATTCATCGTCCTCCGTTGTAGGATCATTCACCTTTGATGGAAAGAAATGTGCTGTTGCCACGGGTCGAGCGTCTCAAAGTGTCATTTATTTGCTCAAGTGTGATCTCTGGACATGCTTTATTTGAAGCGGGCTTTAATAATAACATATGGGCTGCACGCTTGTGGTTAAAGTGCTGCTAAATTGCTCAGGCATGTTATTTGGAAGAGGACGGCAATAAAAATATGCATTAGCGAGAATATAATAGGCCCATCACTGGTTCTTAATTAGCTGTGTGAGACGGAGTGTCTATGTGTGAGTGTATGACAGTAGACAGTAAAAAGACAGAGCATGAAGGTTGCCTTTTTCCTGGCTATAATGTTTATGAGGGGTCATTTGTATTTGTATATAAGTCTTTCACAGACTTTGGTTTCGTTTCTATGGTGGCTGACAGGGGCAAACGCGCTACAAAGCCCAAAACAGTTCCATTTGGAGATACGCCCTGCAGTTAAAAAACTATAAAAATATAAAAACAGAAATGTGCCAAACACATGCCGATGAAGAAACATCTTCACCAACCTGACAATACATGCGCAGCATTTTAAAAAAACATTCATGATTCCTTTCGATATTATTGCAGATCTGCTGTAAGCTAGCAAGCTAACACAGCTAACCTAGTCATTTCAAATATGACAAAACACTTACAGTTATAAAACAGACTAACTCTGTAAGTGACAGTTAGCTAACTGTATATGCAGGGGTGCACATAATTGTTTTGCTCTGGTTCTCAAAGGAGCACCTGGAGATGTTGCTTGGTGCTCATTAAGCCTCGCAGCAGGGTACTGTGCGGA
>NW_011357321.1:0-2627 GCF_000735185.1 Notothenia coriiceps
TGTGTGTGTGTGTGTGTGTGTGTGTGTGTGTGTGTGTGTGTGTGTGTGTGTGTGTGTGTGTGTGTGTGTGTGTGTGTGTGTGTGTGAAACAGACAGATGGACGGCTCTAAAAACAGATTTTAACCGCTGTCCAGCTCAGGATGGCTCGTGGTCAGACAGTGACGTGCTCCCAGCAGAAAGTGCTATTTTCAAGAAGCTCATTTTGTTTAATGCTTCTGTTTGGTTTTCTAAAGACTCCCTTGTGGGATTTAGGAAGGTGATCATTTCTAGATGACACATCTCATGGCTATATGTGCCTCTGGATGAAAGTGTGGTACTTTTTTATATATCTTTTATGAGTTACAGTCAGTCATTTCCTTCTCTTGGTTCACCTTTTTCAAGGACATTTTATTCAGCACTTTAAATACTTTATGGTCTCTATACAGGAAGGTTCCCTGCATATTAAAAAGTCGGCGTCTGTGTCCATATATATGGCCTGCCATCTAAAAAACTCATCAATACTATTATTTTGATTGGCATGGATAGACATATTCCGTATAAAGCATGGTAAAGTCTTTATTGTCATACACTAACCAGGGGGTCCGCGGGGTCTTAAAAAGTATTAAAAGTCGATAAATCGATTTAGCGAAAATGAAGGCTATTAAAAAGTATTAAACAGCATTTTCCAAGGTATTACATTTTGTGGCTTGTTTTCAATAAGTATATCAATGGTCCAAAGAGGTTGTATTCTACAGTCTGCCTGAATGTAATCATTGCATAGGTGTGTAGTGTGAATCTGTGGAGTTTATTTATGGCATCCCGTTGGGTTTGACGTCATCTGAACAGGACATCGCACGCTCACTGCTTGATAGCGCGCCGAGGTCCGTTTACGCCGGTTGCTAAGCAACATCGTTATGGGGAAATGCAAGTCTGCGTCCAAATGGTTGGAAAATAAGGAGGAAGGACAATCAATACTGTATATAGTCAATGTGGGGTAAAGTGTGTTGCCAAGGTAACCGGTTAAAACTCAAAGTGGCGATGAGGTCTTCAAATGTATGGAAAGGGTCTTAAAAGGTATTACATTTGACTTCAGGATTCCTGCTTATACCCTGAGTTACAGAGAAGCAGTCGTTTGCAATTTCATTCTTTGTTCTCAAACACACTGCAACCATGCTCATTAAATATGTATGAAAATAGATAGTCTTGCAAGTAGGAAAATGAAAGTCTCTGACTAAAAATAGGGCAGAAGTTAGAGTACGTATACCGTATTTAAATGAATAATATATATTTGTGGTAAACAGTTGTTTAAAAATGAATGAAGGCTAATGTATTGTTGCAGTGAGAAGCTATATATACAGAGATGTACACTTGTATAAGGGTAAAACTAAATCAAAAGAGACATTGTGTGAATTTAATTTCAACTATTAACACGTTTTTGATTTGAATTTGTATGAAAAGCTTAAGTGGTTAAATGGTACATTTTTAAATATGACATTTACAGTTAAATAAGAAAACATTTGACAATATTCCCATGAAACCTGGATTTGTGGACGTTTTTCAACAAATGTTCCCAGTCCTACAAGAAGTCCTGGAAAATAAAAAAGACTTACTGAATTACCATCCTGGGAAAAGCTTTTTGAATGCACGTGTTTTGATATTAAGAGCAGGAAATATGATTGAAAAATGTACTCCACTAAAATAACAATACAAGTATGTTTACCCTTTTATCGTGAGAGCAAAGGATGATCTGCTCTATTATTTAGTTGCAGAGTACAATGACCATTAACACGTGTTTCATTTCCTGCAGGAGGCACTTTGCGGATATACGCCGACAGTCTGAAGCCCAACATCCCGTATAAGACCATCCTGCTCTCCACCAGAGACACGGCAGACTTCGCTGTGGTGGAGGCGCTGGAGAAGTACGGCCTGGAGAAGGAGAACCCCAGAGAGTACTGCATCGCCCGGGTAACAACATTTATCTTGCTATAATAATAATAATATATATAATAATTTTCTAAAACTTAACTGTGACAAATCGGAACTTATAATCATTGGCCCAAACTCACTTACCCGCTCAACCCAAGATTTTTCTCTTACCATCGATGGCTCCATTGTCAACCCCTCCACTCACATCCGTAACCTTGGCATCATCCTCGACCCCACCCTCACTTTCCTCCCTCACGTCAACCAGGTCACAAAAAACGCATTCTTCCATTTAAAGAACATCGCCCGCATTAGACCCTCCCTCTCATCTCTAAAAAAACTTCAATATGTCCAAAACTCAGCTGCCCGCTTGCTCACCTCCACCCGACGCTCCCACCACATCACCCCCATCCTCCATGACCTCCACTGGCTCCCCATCAAACACAGCATTGACTTTAAAATATTACTTTTCACTTTCAAAGCCCTCAACAACCTTGCCCCCCCCTACCTCTGTGACCTCATCCAACGACACACCCCCACCCGTCGCCTCAGGTCTGCTGAAGCTAACCTACTGCAGCCCATCAGGACAAAGCTCCGGACCTGGGGTGACAGGGCCTTCGCAGCAGCCTCCCCTCCCCCACACTCTGGAGCTCCCTCCCCAGCCACGTCAGATCCGCCATCACTCTCACATCATTCAAACAATCCCTCAAAACTCACCTTTTCAC
>NW_011357322.1:0-2369 GCF_000735185.1 Notothenia coriiceps
GATTCCTGGTTTGGGACCTTTGTTGCATGTTCTCTCTCCCCTATTTTTACTCAGTGCAGTATCAAAGAAGTGACTTTCTGTTGAGAAAGTACTGAATGTGTTCTTCCAATATCAGAGTACACGTGTGATTACCTAGAAGAGCATCAGGACTGTTTGAGGCATATGATAGCTATGAGATTAACATGATGATTCTGCCTCTATGGAGAGAGACATATGACAAGCATGATCATTGCTTACGCAGGCCTTAGCTAATCTGAACTAAACACTGCTTTGAACCGGTATTCCTGCATCTTGTGACTGTAACTCCCTCTTGTCCCCGTCAAGGACACTCTTCTGGGAGACTTCTATTTGTCCCATGCAGCTTTGGATGTGATGCCTACTTCCATTCTTGCAAGGATAATAAATACATGTATCCTGATATTGAAGATCAAGCCAGTGACGAGTGATATTTTTCTAACACTTTCCATCTCTGAATTAACACACACGCCTCTCTGTTTGTTGACAGGTGGTAACCGTGGATACCAAATCATGTGACGGGAACAACAAGAAGGAGAAGAAGCCGGACAAGGGTCAAGCAAAGGGAGGTGTAAGAGAGGTGATTAAAACAAGATACACTCCTCTGTTCAAACACCAGTATCAACAGGGACACAAATCATTATATTTCAGTTTATCACAAAGATTGTATTCACCATAGTCCCTGCCTTTATCAAAACATAGGAATTATAATGTGAATATTCTCATAGGATGGGGAAACAAGGTGCAACGCTCTGGTCTGGAGAGATCGAAATACCGTTTCCCACAATGCTGAATACAAAAATACAAATATGTATAAAATATGTATATCCTATATATACACAATCAACAGACACGTGTATACATATGCACACATTAAAACATAAATAAAAGCACAGCAATCAATATCTACAAAATAACAGTCATTTCAATTTCTTTGGGATTTACCAAAAATGTGCTAAAGGTACCAAAAGTTATTGTTCTAATTCTGGATTGTTATTTTAATTAAAGACAATTATTATATTCTTTTTTATCACAGACAAATGCATGTAAGAGCCTTTTATTGTTGTTTCAAAAGTGCTGATCCTGCCTTTTATCAAAACATAGGAATTAAAATGTGAATATTCCAGTTAGATGTGGCAACAAGGTGCAACGCTCTGGTCTTTTTCTAAATTAGATTACCAAAGCGCTCTCTCGATGGTGATTGTTTGTTGATTCTCCACTGCAGCAGAAGTCGTTGCCAGGATTCGTTGCAGAGCGCCTCGGTCTGTACGAGCAGCTGAAGAGGGAGAGTGATGCTCTGCTGGAGGAGAGAGCGAAGAACAGTAAACCAATCAGTGTGGAGCTGCCTGACGGAGGAAAGGTGGAGGGAAGAGCCTGGGTCACCACCCCGTACCAGCTGGCCTGTAACATCAGGTCAGTGCCTAATTAAACAGACATACCCACTCATTGTAGCTTCAATTAGTGAATGCCAATATGAGCAGTATAATAAGTTAACTAATCAAATTATACAAGCAGACATCTTAGAGGGAAACTTGACTCTCTTTGATGTGATTTTTCTCACCAGCATTTCATGTATCAACCGTTCTTAAGAATACATTTTTTCATGAACCCATTTATACAATTTAAACAAAGATTTTGATGTCATACATTTTTTCTGATTTGGGATTTATTCTTAAGAACAGACGCAAACTCAAGAGCACACTTATTCACTTTTTTGCTGCCAACGTTTTGCATAATAGTTTGTTATTGTGCTTTCTTCACTTTCTCAGCTTTATTATATACATTTAAATACAATAATACTTTTTTCCTTTTATAATATTTGTTAATATTATTTTACATTTCTTTATTATCAATTCATTAATTTATTATTTAGTCTAGAGACCATAGACTGTATATATGGTCTAGACCAGCGGTTCCCAACCTGTGGGCTGCGGACCCCTAGTGGTCCACGAAGGCATTGCAAGTGGGCCGCCAAATAATCTTTTTTTTTTTTTTTGTACAGGCTAAGACACAAACATGGATAGCTATTAACCAGCACTTATCACGTTTTCTTCTATATCCAGCACTAATGTAACATCCATTACCTTGAGTCAGATGAGCAGTTTTAATCTGACCCAGGTGGCTGATACTAGTCTTGCTGCATTCACTGCCTGGGTCAGTTACCAAGAGGTGTTGGTACAGATGGCAAATGTGAAGAAATATGCAGAATGCTTTTTTTGAAAAATTAATTTAGAGATGTATTTGTATGTACTTCCTGCTGGTTCTTGGTTAAATATCTTAGGAGCTGTACACACGAAGCAGTTTTTACTGTATCGACTATGCGAGGTGTGTTGAAGGGGCATTTGATAGCTACA
>NW_011357323.1:0-2525 GCF_000735185.1 Notothenia coriiceps
ATGTCTTTGTCCCCTGTTTATTAACTTTTTTGTTACTTACAACAGCACATTTACCTCAACTGACCTTCATAAACAAATTGTAACATTTTATTTAATAGGCTGCTGGGCCAGCTAACAATATAGTTTGTGGAGGAAAAAGAGGAAAAGAGAGGATTTTAACTAAATATATTGCACACCCTCTCATTTGATTATTTCCAAGAAAAAATGTAATATCTGCTTATTTAGAATCAGCCTCAACCATATACATATCCCCATTTGTATTTGCTAAATATGTTCTATTTGGATTCCTGCATGTGAACATAGGAGAGCCCTCTGATCACCATCTCTTCTTTACCTCCACCAAAAATATAATAAGTTACATACTTGATATTCTAAATGCTTATCTCCAGACTTTTCTGTATATTCATGTTGAAATTATGTATAGACACATGTAATGGCATACCTTGTATATTCCCTGGTCGCAGCCATTGTGAGTGCTCTCCATGGTATAACTTCTCAGCACGCCCATCTCCCTCCACACCACCACCCTGGCTGTGGAAGAGCGGGATTTCTCCACCTGTGCAAATCACAATGTAGCTCAAATATGATTTGGTTGAATTAAATATATTTACATTCTGTATATAGATGTGTTTTTTCTTACCAAATAGTTGCAGCTGTTGAAAGAGAAGGCTGGTGCGATGCTATCCAAGGTCTTTGGAATGGTCTAGAAAGAGAGAGAGAGAAGGTGGTTGTTGAATGGTAAACAGAGCTGAATTCTTTTTCATTTTTTTTTACGCTAGGTTTGTTTTTAATTAAAATGGCAACTTCACAAATTCATACGAATCAATCTGAATTATTACAGAAATCAAACTGAACATATGTGTCACTTCTGATCAGTAATTGACTACATTTATGTTGTTTTCAAATAATGATTCACAAAAAAGAACAAATAAGTTTTATAAATTATATATATCCAGTAGAGCTATTTTATGCATGCACACAGAAGCTCACGCACACTAACACACACCGAGTAGATTTTCTTTAGTCATAACACAGATGCTAACAATAAACCAACCAAAACACAAGTAAAAACTAATTGTTTTCGGCTTATCTTATTTTTTAACTGTATTATAACCGATGTTTTGTTTTCTGAAATGTGTGTGTGTGTGTGTGTGTGCGTGTGCGTGTGCGTGTGCGTGTGTGTGTGTGTGTGTGTGTGTGTGTGTGTGTGTGTGTGTGTGTGTTACCCTATATCCAGGGTCCTCTTTTAATCCCATAGTGTTAACAGAAGAGCCAGACTGCCAGAGGGTCTCCTTCAGACTGCAGCCGTACAGGAAGACGTTCTTCTTTCTGGAGTGGCCGTGGTAGTCACAGAAAACCTGGAAGACACACAGGAAGTGAGACAGAGCTTTGTAGGGCTTCATTAAACATCTTGGTAATAAAATGTAAGGCATTTGAGAAGCATCTCAAATACAGTTCCCTGTTTTCTGAAGATATTTCATCTGGAATTATTCAATTAAATGAAAATTATTCAATGAAATGATAGCTGCTGTAATAAAATCTTTGAATTTGTAACTCCGAACCTGATATATGAGATTAATATAATTCAGGTTATGTGCTTTAAAGGTCCCATGTCATGGCCATTTCTACTGATCATAATTCCATTGTTGAGGTCTACTAAAATAGATTTTCCAAACTCACATTGGTTTCTCATACAGCATCTCTGTAAAGTATGTGTATTCACTCTCTGTCCTAAACGGCTTTTTGGAGCCCCCCCCCTGTGAGCCCAGTGGCCGTCTGCGAGACAGTGAGACACAGCGAAACCCAGCCCGAAACACACACATGTGTGTGTGCTCAGGCTGAGTTCCGCGTGCCTCGCTGTCTCGCCGACCCCACACCAGTGAGCCAGCTCACGCTGTCCGCTCGTCGCAGCAGCGAGTCTCGCAACGTCCCACCGAGTATGTGTGTGTGAGGAAGTCCGCGGAAACGTAACGGCTCTGCGGATGTAACGTAACGGCACTATACCCAAATACGTCACTATACCCAAGAAGTAAACAATGGAAAAAGAGAAATCTCCAACGAGGCGTTCTGGGGCAGCATAGACAGGTCTTTTCTGTGTTAGAGTTTTACTCGCTACAGGGTGTACTTTGAGGGTGTGTGACTCTGCAGACCGTTTACATGCATTAAAAGCTACATCACACAAGGGGACTAGTATCTATAAATTAAGTTAAATTGATGATTGGGTTCACTTTAGTTGAGTAACTCAATTCAATATTCAGAGCTACTAGGTTCAAGGTTCTTTATTGTGTCATACGAACATAGCTACAGAACAGTGCAACACAAAACACAGATAAACAGAAAAATATAGTGCAAGTAAATAGTAAATACAGAAAGAAAAATAGTTTAAAATAGTGAAATAGTGCAATAAGAGTCGCAAGTTATTCGAATATGATATTTTAGCAGAGGTGGGGACTCGAGTCACATGACTTGACTCGAGTCGCATATTTTTGGACTTGAGACTTGCTTGACTAACATTGATAAAAGAC
>NW_011357324.1:0-4223 GCF_000735185.1 Notothenia coriiceps
TATTTTTTATTGTGAAATGAGTGTGCATAACTATTCACCCCCCTAAAGTCAATACTTTGTAGAGCCACCTTTTGCAGCAATAACAGCTGCATGTCTCTTGGGGTATGTGTCTATAAGCTTGGCACATCTTTCCACTGAGATTTGCTTCCATTCTTCTTGCCAAAACTGCAGCTCCTTTAGGTTAGATGGGTTCCGCTCGTGTACAGCCATCTTTAGGTCATACCACAGATTTCCGATTGGATTAAGGCATGGGCTTTGACTAGGCCACTCCAAAACGTTTAAATGTTTCCCCTTAAACCACTCTCGTTGCTTTAGCAGTATGCTTTGGGTCATTGTCCTGCTGGAAGGTGAACCTCTGCCCAAGCCTCAAATCTCTGGCAGACTGAAACACAGTTTCCTCAAGTATTTCCCTGTATTTAGCTCCATTCATCACTCCTTCTATTTTTACCAGATTCCCAGTCTCTGCCGAAGAAAAACATCTCCACAACATGATGCTGCCACCACCTTGCTTCACTGTGGGGATGGTGTTCTGAGGGGGATCAGAGGGGTTGGGTTTGCGCCAGACATAACGTTTACCTTGATGGCCAAAAAGTTCAATTTTAGTCTCACCCGACCACAGGACCTTCTTCCACATGTTTGGGGAATCTTCCACCTGTTTGGGCAAACTCCAAACAATTTTTCTATTTTTTTTTGCAACTCTCCCATAATGCCCAGCTCTGTGGAGTGTACGGCTTACTGTGGTCCTATGTACAGATTCTACTCTCTCTGCTGTGGAGCTTACCAGCTCTTTCTGGGTTATCCTCCTGGGTCTTGCCATCAAATCCCCCCAAAAATATTATATTATTTTTGGTTTTAATGCAAGAAAATAGGAAAAATGGCAAGGGGGGTGAATACTTTCGCAAGGCACTGTACATCTAAAGAAATCTCCATTACAAGATTACTTTAAGGAGGGGTCAGATGTCTTCCTGTCCTGCTCAGCAGACTCTAAACCCCCTCCCCAGTTGCAGTGGTTTCTGAATGGAGTCCTGCTGTCTGATAATGGACCAGAGCTCACACTGAGGAACATCCAGATGAGCCAAAGTGGAAGCTACAGCTGTCAGGCCTTCAACAACAAAACTCTGAGATATGAGACATCTCAGCCTTCTTCTGATGAGTACGTTTTTTGTATATAATCTTCTAAGATAAAGATGATTTCATAAATTCAACAAGACATTTCAATTGCCTTGTGTTGAAAGGAGCTATATAAATAAACTTGCCTTGCCTTGCATTACCATAATATACACTGTCTCGTCCAAAAAGAAAAAATTCACCACCTGGATTTAACTAAGCAAATCGGTAAGAGCCATCCATTGAATAATTACTGCAGCGAATAATATGTTTCAGCTAGCAACAAGTTATTTAACCCCTGCTGATGCGGTGAGGAGCATGTCATTTCTTAAGCAACCATGCCGGAAGACATATCCTGTGGTCGTGGAAAGGATGTTAATCAGTTTCAGAAGGGTCAAATGATTGGCAATCATCATGCAAAGAACACAATTTAGAAGATTGCTGAAACTACTCAAATCAGGTTAACGCATTAATAAAACCTGGAAGGATAGTGGTGAACCATCATCTCAGAGAAGAAGGCACCCGTCATGCGCCATCGTACAAGCCTTTGAGGGCAGTGTTAATTGTTGCTGCAGTTGGTCAGGTCTAGGTTCAGCAACGTTATGTTCCCAAAGAATGAGGCCAGCTGAGCTCATTACACATTTGTCTCAGGGGGGAGACAGCCAAGGAAAACACGACTCCCACAATCAATGCAAAGAAACTGAAGAAAGCTCATGGAGAGCAACACAAAAGGGCAAATCAATTATATAGAGGACAAATGCTCATATTGAATAATGTCCAGCCCTTGTTAGGAATGTTTGCATTACCTAAAATGTCCAAATAATAATGAATATATTCCATTCTAAATATAATTAACGTGACGCGCTACGACCAGGTACCGTTCATTTGTGATGTGTTCAATAATTTCAGTAACTACACCAGAGCCTCGACATCAGCTGTGAGTATTCTTTAAAGTTACAGCATCTGAATGAAAACACTAGAAAGACCTTTAAAGGGGCCCTATTGTGCTTTCGGGGGTTTACCTTTCCTGTGGTGTGTTAAATACGTAAATCGTAGGTTTTCGTGCATGTCAATGTTCTGTAAAGGCTAAAAATCATATTGCAATTACAAGATCAGACAAATCCTCACAATGTGTTGTTTTTTCAAATCATGCAAGCCCAGCTTTGATTTATACTTTTTACAGGCATCATGTCAGGTTAGTTTATCTAAATGTGTTTACTGAGCTCCTTGCTGTTTGATAGCTGCAGTGTTTGGCTGGTGCTGAGTAAATGAAGGCTGTATTAAGTTTAATGATGCATCTCGGCTTTTAAACGGCACACTTAACATTAATGGCCCGTTCACACTGAGCCAAGCTGGAAGCTGTTTTGCTCAAGCTGCTGTTATTATATTGTTGATTCTATAACTTTATGTCTTTTTCTCGCAGTTTGGCCAGAAAATACCCTTTTAAAGCTTTCTCCGTCACAAGAATACTTTGAGAAAGGGTCAAACATCAGCCTGTTGTGCTCAGCTGACTCCAAACCTTCTGCTGTATTTAAGTGGTTTCTGAATGGAGACCTGCTGTCTGATACTGGACCAGATCTCAGTCTGATGAACGTTCAGATAAATCAAAGTGGAAGCTACAGCTGTCGGCCTTTAACAACAAAACTCTGATATATGAGACGTCTCAGGCTGCAGCCATTACTATACAGAGTAAGTCACAGTACATTTAGTAAGTTAAATGATTGAGATACAATGACTTGACTTGCTGCTTATGTCTTTTTAACTTTTTTAATCTACAGCACCAGTCTCCAATGTCGCAGTGGCTTCAAACAACACATTTGTTTGAGTTCAGCAGCTCCGTCAGTCTGTCCTGCTCCTCCTCTGGATCCTCTCTCTCTTTCCTCTGGCTGAACAGCAGCTCTGAGGTTACAGGAAGTGACAGAGTTCAGATCACTGATAGAGGATCCACTTTAACTATAGTTAATGTGACCCGCTACGACCAGGGAACATTCAGGTGCAACGCGTCGAATGGTGCCACAAGTGAAATCAGCCGGTCGATGGATCTCTTCATCCAATGTGAGTTTATGACAAAGGGACTTGTGCTACAACCTGAGATAAGATGGCAATCTCTCTCAGGCTCCATACAAAGTCATTAATGTAACAGTAGGAATGGCGGACGTAAAACACAACTATGGGTCTAATGCTCATCTACCCAAAACTCAATAACACAATTCACATCATCTGATCAGCATAGGTTTGCAAAAGAGAGGTCTAAATGCCCAATGAGGATCAGCACAGCAGTTTAAATAATTAAAAACAGAGAAGAATAGAGATGGAAATGTTATCATGGCAAAGGTATTTATTTTACTTGTAAATTGCCATATATTTTATATAATATATAAAATGAAGTGTTAGTTACCATTATCTGTGTGCACTGAATCAATAGTACTTATATCAAAAGTAATGCAATCAATTATACAAAATCTTTATTGACCAAATAACTACACTCAAAATTGTTCTTCAAATGTCTTCAAATGTCTTTTGAGTTATTCACATGCATGCAGTGTGCTTATGTGAGCAGAGTACTGTATTAACTGCATACCAATGTACAAAAAGTAGGCATAGCATACTACAAAAACACAACTCGCCTGATTTACTTTCATACTACCGTTTAATTAAAAAACAAAATTAGAGGAGCTCGACCGCTCCGTTTTTGGGCCCGCCTATCGTCTGCAATTACAAATTAAGGTAACACTTTATTTTGATAGTCCATAGTTAACACTCTATAAGTCATCAGTTGACATTTAGTAGCATGTCAACAGTGCATCAGTTGACATTCAACAGCACCGTTCAAACCGACAAGTAACTAAGCATTAGTTGATGATCAACAGATAAGCAACTTTAGAGTTTAGTTGAATATTACATTAAGCATTACTTGATGATCAACAGATAAGCAACTTTAGAGTTTAGTTGAATATTTCTTGCATTAGTTGATGATCCTGGTATTGACTCAGTTATCCAGTGTTCGTGATCAGTTGTGCAAAACATTTCGCTTTATTCCCATATCTGTTGCATATAGTGGATGTAGTTACATTAAGCATTAGTTGATGATCAACAGATAAGCAACTACAGTTTAG
>NW_011357325.1:0-2534 GCF_000735185.1 Notothenia coriiceps
ACGTACGTTAACGTACGACACACACACACACACACACACACACACACACACACACACACACACACACACACACACACACACACACACACACACACACACACACAGACACTAGGGCTGCTCGATTATGGCAAAAATCATAATCTCGATTATCTGGGTCAATAATTGTAATTGCGATTATTAAATGTGATTATTCATTGACTTGGAGAAAAAAAATGTGAACAGTATGTTTTTAACAGTTGATTACCCTGAGCTTTAAGCATAATTCAACTGAAAAACCCAAAAAAATAAAATAAAAAAGTGATAATAATAATAATAATAAAAAAATAATCGTTTTATTTCGATTACGTTGTTGTCGTAATCGTTGCAAGCCATAATCGTAATCGCGATTAAAATACGATTAATTGAGCAGCCCTAACGCACACTCACACGTGAGCACACTCACACGTGAGCACACTCACACTCACACGTGAGCACACTCACACGTGAGCACACTCACACGTGAGCACACTCACACGTGAGCACACTCACACTCACACAATTATTTGTGTCTGTATTTAGTGATGGGTCAGACTGGAGCACAGAGAGCTTCAGTCTGCATGAAACTAGGGATGGGAACGATTAATCGAATATTCAAATTATTCAGGTATTGGAATATGGATTATGAATATTTGTATTTATTTTATTGGGAGTGATGCCTAAGTTGATTACATATGATCAAATGGAATAGTTCAATGTATACGACAGTGCCATAGCTGAGTGTGTCAGGTCTAAAGGTGTGTGTTGCTCCGCTCACGGTCCCTCACAGCGGGCAGAGCTGCAGCTGGTCTCTCTCTCTCACGTCCGGTTATACTTCACTCGCGTTTATGTCCAAATCCATCAGATCTAGTTGTAGCCAATGATATGGCTGCTGCCCCTACACGCAGATCACGCAGACTCAAACCTCATCTCATGCCCACATCCCAGCTCAGAGGGTCTTCTCTACAGCTGGCCTGATCGCCTCCGCCTCTCCCCTGAGTAGACATGCTCATATTCTTAAAGGAGAATGAGTATTGAACAGCTGCATTCTGTGATAGGCCCTGTTACAGGTTGTTGATCTCTGTTGTCACGGGTTACGTTACCCTGACCCGTCATGTTGTTCGTGTTTGATCCCCCTTTCATTTAAAAACCAAGTTATGTTTTAAGCATGAAAGCTGCAGGCCTATAGCTGCCAGCTGTTCAAACTGTGATCAGCAGTTCAATACATTTCAGGAATTCCACTTTGTTTCTAAACTCATTTGAACATGTATTTATTTATTTTTCAAAATTAAAAAGAATATTTTCTTTTTTTGTAAACATTTTCCCCACATTGTTTTTATAGGATATGTACATTTCGGTTAATCGGTTAAACGTTTTTTTGGGGGTCGAATATACATTTGCTTTCAACTTCCCATCCCTGCATGAAACCTCGGACCCTGTTTCTGAGATCTGATGGAAGTGGATCCTGTGTTCAGGACTAACGGGTGCTTTGCTGTCCTGTGTCCCTCCAGGTGTGCAGCGGAGGGTCTGGAGGCCGCCCTCAACACGCTGTCCCGGGCCCTGGAGAGTAACTGCGGGGACCCCGAGGTGTGGAGCCACTACCTGAGCCTGTTCTCCAGGAGGGGCAGCAGGGACGAGCTGCAGCAGATGTGTGAGATGGCCGTGGAGCACGCGCCGCACTACAGGGTGTGGTGGGAGGTGGGCACCAGAGACACTCACTGACTCTTTATGGGGGGGCTCCCTCTGCATAAGACGTGCTTTCTGCCATCCCACTAACTCCTCTGATGGTTTTTCGGATGTATCAACTGTCTAATTGTTGAAATAGTAGAATAAATAATAAAAACATATATAAATATAACGATGTACATTTTTCTCCTCCTGTTTCAGTACCTGACGCTGGAGGGCTCGTTTGAGGGGAAGGACTTTGTGTGTGAGCGCCTGCTTCAGTTCCTGCTGATGGAAGCGCTCCCCCCCTCCTCCCAGCTGATGGAGGCGCCCCCCTCCCCCTCTCAGCTGATGGAGGCACCTCCCTCCCCCTCTCAGCTGATGGAGGTGACCCCCTCCTCCTCCCAGCTGATGGAGGCGCCCCCCTCCTCAGACAGAGGCTCCTCCCCCTCCTCAGACAGAGACTCCTCCCAGCTGATGGAGGCGCCCCCCTCCTCTGACAGAGGCTCCTCCCCCTCCTCTGACAGAGGCTCCTCCCAGCTGATGGAGGCGCCCCCCTCCTCTGACAGAGGCTCCTCCCCCTCCTCTGACAGAGGCTCCTTCCAGCTGATGGAAGCCTTGCTGTATCGGGTGCAGCTGCATCTGTTCAGCGGGCGGGGGGGAAGCGCGCTGGCTCTGCTGCAGGTGAGGACGCATGCACACACACACACACACACACACACACACACACACACACACACACACACACACACACACACACACACACTCTCTCTCTCTCTCTCTCACACACAGACACACACACACTCTATCTCACACACACACACACTCCCTCTCTCACACACACACACACACAC
>NW_011357326.1:0-2742 GCF_000735185.1 Notothenia coriiceps
CTGATGAACTCTGACGAACTCTAACGAACTCTGATGAACTCTGACGGACTCTAACAGACTCTGACGGACTCTGACAAACTCTAACGGACTCTAACAGACTCTGACAAACTCTAACAGACTTTAACAGACTCTGACGGACTCTGACGGACTTTGACAGACTCTAACAGACTCTGACAAACTCTAAAAAACTCTGACAAACTCTGACGGACTCTAACAGACTCTGAGGGACTCAGACGGACTCTGAAGGACTCAGACGGACTCTGACGGACTCTGGACAGAGGACTCTGACAAACTCTGACAAACTCTGACGGACTCAAATTCAGCTGCCAGTACCGCTGCAGCAGCAAGTGACACAACTTTCTGCTCATTTAGATAAGTGAAAATGTTCTATGGCAGCTGATCTTTAAATTCTTCCAAAATAATGAGCTCACGCATGTCCTCTATGGATGTGATTTTGCTGGCTTGGCACCACTTACCATACAGGCCACCTTTTTCTCTCGCAAACTCTACATATGTCTGGTTGACATTTTTTCTACGATTCCTACATTTTTGCCTGTATGCCTCCGGTACTAATTCATATGCACGAAGGACTGTGGCTTTCACAATGTCATAACTGAGGCTCTCCTCAATAGTCAGGGCAGTGCAGACTTCCTGAGCTTTCCCCACTAACTTGCAATGCAATAATAGAGACCACACCCTCTTTGGCCACTGTAATGTAGCAGCGATACGTTCAAATGCATTGAAGTATGAGTCTACCTCTGACTCTTTGAACGGTGGGACTAATGCAATGTACCTACTTATATCAAAACTGTAATGGGGATTTGTGGATGGGCTATGGGTAGGTGATGGACTGGATGTTAGAGCGGATCTCCAGAGCTTTTACCCTTAGGGTCATGGCTTCCACCTCCTTGTGTCTCGGCTCTACCTCCCTGATGCGCAGAGTCAGCTGTGGCTCTTCTGCAGACATCCCAGTTTGGGAAGGCAGGCCTTGGAGTGGGGGGAAAAAAAAAACCTGCGACATCATCCACTTTACCTGTGAGAGTTTGCTCCTCAAACAGACCCCTCTTGATCAGTTTTTCACACAGGAGCTCCTTTAACTCTTTTTTCTTTGCATTTATAGGCACAAACACAATCAACACTAAATCTGCTTTTGTGCGGTCCTCCAAATCTCTCAAGGGAAGGCTCAGTAGTGAACAACTCCAATTTACTTTACATTTACATTTTTCACACTCCAACAAAGAAAAACTGTCAACCAGAGATTATTATATACGAAAAATATAGCGAAGCTTACCCGACACGACGAAAACAACGGAAAGAACGGACGAGCCCCCAATTTATGTCACGTCCTGGTCTAGGGAAACCTAGGCGTAGCATAACATTGTACTCTCCCCACTCTTCCCATAATAAAAAAAGTGTTATTTCCAGAGCCTAGACTTTAAGACTGTATTAAACCCGGAGAAATCTGAGCTGTAAACACAGCTTTTAACAAATAATGAAACCCCACGGAGAGCTGGGATTGTTTTCTTAAAGCATATTCAATTATAAAGAATAATTGACCTACATTTGATTGATTTTGATAACTTAATTTACGAGGCATTATACCTCACCTTTGTATGGTTTTCTGTGCTGAAGGTTTGTAACCCAGCGTAATAAAGTTATGTGAAACCTGTTGACATAATACATTTAATTATAGTCAACGTTTCAGTTTTTTCAGTGTGTTTTCGGGGAGATTAAACAAACACACATGTGGTGTTGGTATAAAGAAATGCAAGGCAAACAGATCAGAGGAATCAGAGTTTTTATTTTATTTATAATAACAAGATTTCAGAATGATTGGCACGAGTTAACTGTCGAGCAAGATGTCTAAATAACGATAAAATAAACTTTGTCTGTACTCTTGATTCAACACTCACGTAAAAACTAAATGGGAAAAAGACCTCAGATGTTTTGTTTCTTTCCGTTAACTGTCAAGTGGGAACTAAGTATTTTTTTGTACATTTGTGTTTCTCTTATTTTCCTAGAATACTGTTATGATTGGCTGTGAATAAGAAAATATGAAGGACAGACCATCTATTTCTATATTTATCTTCAAGGTAGATAGGTAGGGACGGACGGAAGGATGGACAAGAGATAGATGGATAGATAGATAGATAGAGAGAGAGAGAGTGATAGATAGAGAGAGATTGATATAGATAGAGAGATAGAGATAGATAGATAGAGAGAGAGATAGATAGATATATAGAGATATATATAGAGAGAGATAGATAGATAGATAGATGGAGAGATAGATGGATAGATAGAGAGAGGGAGAGAGATAGATATATCTATCTATCTATCTATCTCTCTCTCCATCTATCTATCTCTCTATATATCTATAGATATATAGAGAGATAGAGAGATAGATAGATAGATAGATATATATAGAGAGATAGATAGAGAGAGAGATATAGAGATAGATAGAGAGAGAGAGAGAGAGATTGATAGATAGAGATAGATAGATGGAGAGAGAGATAGATGGATAGATAGATAGAGAGAGGGAGATAGATAGATAGGGATAGATCTATCTCTCTATATATCTATAGATATCTATAGATATATAGAGATATATATAGAGAGAGAGAGAGAGAGAGAGAGAGAGAGAGAGAGAGAGAGAGAGGGAGAGAGATAGATATATCTATCTATCTATCTATCTATCTCTCTCTCCATCTATCTATCTCTCTATATATCTATAGATATATAGAG
>NW_011357327.1:0-4180 GCF_000735185.1 Notothenia coriiceps
CGCCAAGCGTCAACGCACGCTGCTGTGTGGACGCTCCGTCAGACACTAACATCTTAACTTCAAAATACCAATATAGGCGAGTAAGTATATATTTGTGATAGTTTCACTTAGAGAAAGAAAGAGACCAGAAGTGAAAGATAGAATGCATATCAGAAATAAAAGTAGAGTTTCTATGATCTTGTCTCATCCTAAATGATAATCTTAATGGCTAATTCATGCTATTCAAATGCACTCAGACATTCGTAGGGCAATGCAAATGACAAAATAACTTTGGTGAATCATCACACCAATGGCTGTACGAGTATACCAGTATTAAGCACAGGTATCAGATACATGTAACCAAGTAAAAAGTACACTCATTTGCTTAAAGATGTACCGTAGAAAAAGTAGAAAGTAGCTCTCGTACCTCAAAAATGTCCTGATTCGCACTATCCAACATGACCTCACACACACCCACACAAACTGAATTATGGAAAGGAAACACTGACGCAAAGCTAAGTCATCTCAACCTAAAATAGAGAACACACTAATAAAGTTGTCTGAGCGTTGTTTGACAGGGGGGGAGATTCATGATTTGTAATATGCAGAGCAACTGCAAAGTGGAAAACCAGACACACTAGCACACACCTACATCGGTTTCATAGCGTCACACACACACACACACTCCATTTGAACTATGAAGCTGTTTTTCTCTTCGTAAAGTGACAGACAGCAGCTCACACACACAACAGATCGCTCCCAGCAGAGAGCATTGAGTCCTCACATCATTAACACCTCCTGCTGCGTACCGCTGGGCCTCCACTGTCTGGGGACGCCAAGGCAAGAGAGGAGACGAACACTTAGGACACGGACCAAAAAGGTGCTAGAAATGTGTGTATTTATGTCTCAATGTGTGTGTGTGTGTGTGTGTGTGTTTGTGTGTGTGCGCGTGTGTTATCTATCTCCCAAGTGCCTCAACTCATCTGCTAATTAGTCAGGAGCAATTAGGCACGCTTAAACTAACTGCACACAGAGGAAGCAGGAAAACAAATAATCGCAAACACAGCAAATAACAGTCAATATATATGGCAAAAGGAGTCTTCAAATAGAAAACATGAATAATCGTCTGCGTGAGAGGTGGGAAAAGACAGAGGAGAAAAAGAGTAATAAGGAGAAGCAGCTAAAAGGAGGAGAAAGAGATAATCATAAGTCCCAATGGACAAATTGAAGCAGAGAGCTATCTCTCATTTATATGCTAATTCACACTATTAACAGGCAGAAAAAGAGAGTCTAATAAATATCTACCGATTGCTGTTTGTTCATTAGTTAGTTTGTGTTTTTAAATACATGCTTTAACGAGCAACCAGCCGGCTGTAATCAAAGAGAAACTCGTCTTGAGTGCGAGAAACAACAACGTGGAAAGTGAAATGAAGTGAGAAAAATATATATGAACTAAAGCCAGAAAGAAAGATGTTATCAATGTAATTCAATTTGGATTAACGCTGCAAATCATCTCCTTTCACCCCCCCCCTTCACTTTTGTTCCTTTATGTTACTGATAGCCACTCGAGTGCTTCTCTCATTTTCTGCTTTAAGCTTTCTGCTGCTGCTGATCCCAATTCAGCTCAATTAACTCTAAATATGAGCTCAAATACACGCAGTGTCGGTGTCCTTCTGACCTTCACACATACAAGAGGTAAGAGATCATATTAAGGGCCATAATGAACAAACACAGACACAGGGAAGGCAGTTATTTATGTTGTATAATAGTTATGGCAATTCTTTTCAATGGTTCAAATAAATAAATAAGTCTTCCTATGGTTTCCATGGTTTAGCTTTTATTTCTGATCGATGAACAGTAGCTGCTGTATGAGCGCTTTGCAGAAAGGCGGGGAAGAGACACTCAGATACAAACTCACATGCACTAACATGTGCAACACACTTGGGGTGACAAAAACAATTTTGATTGGGCGCTTTTACAGAAAAATAGAAGAGTTATGGGCAAAGCAAATATGAACGCAGAGTTTTTGATCCATTAGACTGCGAGAAAATCCTTGTTTTCAGTCCAGAAATCTCCATATGCCATCACAAATTAATTATCTATCAAAATAAGGAAGTACCAAACGTACAAAAAGCCATTTCTGTATCGTCTGCTTTTACGTTTAATTGACTGCCATACTTTTGAATTGTAATACAGTGCATGGACTATAAGTGTATCTATCGTGATGTGTTGTGTACATCTGTAGATAAGTAAAGTTAAAACACGCCAATATTGATAAAACATAGTGTCTGTTTATTGTCTAAGAGCCAATTAAAGATTAAAATGCAAAAGTCTAGTACGAACATGCACAAGAGCTGGCTCAAAAGAAATGAAACAGGTAGTAAAATATTGGCTTCTGTGATAAGAGATTAAGGCAGATAACAATTCATAAGATTTAGTTGACATCTAGTGTTTAACCTGTTAAGCCCCGAGCCTGTTTTTCAGGTTTCAGGCTCGAAAATGACATGCCCAGAACAAAGGACTATATCTTCACTTCTAAAAGGGGTAGATTAATAATGTTTTTTCTCAAAGCAATGATACACCTGTGAGTTCATTTCATTTATTTTTTTCATTTTCAGTCTTTATTTCGAACGGATTAAAAAATAACAAATGTGAAAAACAGAATACCGTATCGTTAAATACAGTATTTATCCACATTCATGGTAATATCTGTATATTCAACAAAAAAACAAAAAAAGTCTTCATATTAATAATAATAAATCATCCGAAAGGGAGTAGGAGGAAGCAAATGCTTACTAATTCCCACCCCTTACTTGATCAATGATTGTCCTTTAAATCATTATGCAAGTTATTCCTACATACATTTACATTTATACAAACATATACAATAATTTCTCATCTTCAATTACCTCTGTTCATTCTCATATTTTTCCAAAAAAGTGTTTCAGTACATCCTTTTAAACTGAATGATGCTTGTGCTTTGTTTTAACTCCTGCTCCAAACCATTCCATAAAATCACCCCACAGATTGTTATACTCATTCTTCTCAGAGTTGTTCTGACCTTGAGTTGTTTCAAATGTAGATTTCCTCTCAAATTATACCCTCACCCTCTCTGTCTACGAACAATGTTTTTAATTTTCTAGGAAGTAGATTATGTCTGGCTCTGTACATGATTTGTGCCGTTTTAAATTTAACAAGATCAGTGAACTTCAATATGTGTGACTTCAAAAATAATACATTAGTATGTTCAAGATATCCAACATTATTGATAACTCTTATAGCCCTTTTTTGTAATGTGCATAACGGCTGTAGGTTGGTTTTGTACGTGTTTCCCCAAATCTCCAGACAGTAAATCAGATATGGCAATATTAGTGTGTTATATAGAGTACACAATGAGTTATTGTCCAGAATGTGTCTGGCTTTTCCCGATATTGCGATACATGAGTGATATGAGGTTTCCAGCTGATTTTGTGGTCTAAAACCACACCAAGGAACTTAATTTCATATACTCTTTCTATGTTTATGTTATCTAGTATTAATTGCACCTGTGGATTTGTTTTATGTTTTCCAAATAACATAATCTTTGTTTTGCTTATATTTAATGATAATTTGTTTGTGTCAAACCAATGTTTTACTTTAATAATTTCTGCTGTTATCACTTCCATTAGCTCTTTCAAATTGTCACCGGAACAAAAAATATTAGTGTCATCTGCAAATAAAATAAATTTCAATATATTTGATACTCTGCAAATGTCGTTGATGTATATTATGAACAGCTTTGGACCCAACACGGACCCCTGAGGTACTCCACAAGTTATGTTCATGTATTCTGATTTATGTTCACCAATTTCAACAAATTGTTGTCGGTTGCTTAAATAATCTCTCACCCAGTTTAATCCCACCCCTCAGATGCCATACCGTTCCACTTTTATCAGTAAAATATTGTGATCTATGGTGTCAAATGCTTTTTGTAAGTCTATAAATATTCCCACTGCTTGTTTTTTATTGTCCATGCAGTTTGCTATTTCCTCACTTAATTCCATTAGTGCCATAGATGTTGATCTATCTTTTCCTGAATCCATATTGACTGTCGTCCAAAAGATGATGTGTTTCCATGAAACTGTCAAGTCTTTTTGTAAAAAGCTTTTCAAGGATCTTGGAAAACTGAGAGAGCAATGAAACAGGTCTGTAATTTGTGTAA
>NW_011357328.1:0-2349 GCF_000735185.1 Notothenia coriiceps
ATCACACCACCACCATCACCAAAAAAGCTCGACAGCGGCTCTTTTTCCTCCGCAGGCTGAGGAGGTTCAAAATCGACTCCAGGATACTCTGCAATTTCTACAGGTGCACCACAGAGAGGATCCTGACCTTCTACAGGTGCACCATAGAGAGGATCCTGACCTTCTACAGGTGCAGAGAGCATCCTGACCTTCTACAGGTGCACCATAGAGAGGATCCTGACCTTCTACAGGTGCACCATAGAGAGGATCCTGACCTTCTACAGGTGCTCCATAGAGAGCATCCTGACCTTCTACAGGTGCACCACAGAGAGGATCCTGACCTTCTACAGGTGCACCGTAGAGAGTATCCTGCCTGGCTGCATCACGGCCTGGTACGGCAGTTGCACCGCCCTCAATCGTAAGGCTTTACAGAGGGTGGTGAAAACTGCACAGAACATCACCAGGACGGAGCTGCCATCCATGGAGGACCTTTACTCCCAGCAGCTCAGGAAGAAAGCCCTCAGGATTATAAAAGACCCCCATCACCCCAGCCACAAACTGTTCAGTCTGCTGCTGTCTGGCAGGCGGTACCACAGCATCCGGACTAAAACCACCAGATTCAGAGACAGTTTCATCCCACAGGCAATAAGACTGTTAAACACCTGAACTGCTGAAACAACATCCATAACATGAATCTGCTACTTAGAAATTATGTATCTATTTCTCTGATATATCAATCCAATAACTCGCATATTATATAGACTCTTATTTCACTATTTCACTTTTTTAAACTTTTTAATACCTGGAGACCAGAGGAATTTTCTCTCCCAGACCAGCTGCAAAATGTAAATGATCCAACAAGCTCACAGTACTAATATGTTACTCTATCACATTAATAATACATTTTTATTTCATCTTGACAGCAAGTCGGACCCCCCGCTGCTTTTCCTGACTCATCACTTGCTGATCAAATTGTGAAAATGTCTGTTTGGGTTGACTCTCTTCACACAAAAACCCTCTCTTTAGATCCAATTACACTCTTCTGAAGCCACGCTGCCGTGTCAAGCTGAGACACTTCTTGTTTTATTCAATACAGGAACATCTGGATGCAAAATAAACATAACTAGGGCTGTTTTATAGCAACAGGCCATCTATCGATATCTGTTCTGCACCTGAGGCAAGAGATGATGAAGCGGGGGCATCGTCAGATCAAATTAAGAGTGAGACCCCTGCAGATATCCTCAGAGTTTACTCTTTTATATTATGTGCCCAGTCATTGGCTGTTTTCTCGAAAGGAGGGGGGTCAGAGAGCTCCACAGCAACTCAGCAAAATGCTTCTGACAGCAGAGGTTTATTGAGCATGACACTGAACCCAGGGGGGGTTTAAGGGAGCACAGAGAGAATATATTTCTATAGGACGAGCTTCACAGAGAGGCCAACGTGTCAAACAAGGCTTATTGAATTATGGGAATACTTCATATTTATATTTATACATGCCAGTGGTGTACAGTGGCTAAGTATATACACTTATTCCATAAAAAGCGAATGAGCTGTAAAGATTTGTTAAGCATGCAACGGTTTTAGCATTTCTTTGTGCACAATTTACCTGCTGAGTGAAAAACTGCTTTCATGTTGTGTAATTTAAATCTCTCTTGTCCTCATTAGTTGAATTAATCTTTATTTGAAAAGGTTTTTGCTATAGATTTGCGACCCTGAACGCCTCTTAGCTTGGGTTTAAGATTTTGATCGATGTGATTAAAGGTAAAAACATTCCATAATCTGCTTCTCTCCTTAAAAGCTGGAGGTCACACAAGCTTCTTTAAAGAAAATATTTTCTTTCATCAGAGTGTTAAAAGGTGGAGGACTTTTAAACTCTGCTCTGTTTTTCCACCACTATACAATTCAAATGCCTCTTTGCATAAATCTGCAACTCATGCATCACTCAAACATCCGCCTTTCCATATCCCCTCCATCTTCATTTTCATAAAAGCCCTGAAGCAGAAGTGTATTTTGGGACAGAGAGGTGTTGAATGACTCTGAACCATCACCTGAACGGCTCCTTCCTTTAAAACATGCACAGCAATCAGCTGAGAGAAAAAACGATGTCATGATGTAGACTGATGCAGAATGTCTCGCCTGAACTGCAATTATCCTGGAAAGAGTTTTCATTCATGATTACAGGATCATCGCAGTCTGAAGGGCCGAGACAGAGAGCTCCTTTTAGTTTCAGAGTCACAGCAAGACAGGATTTTGTTGATTTTATGTCACAAAAGGAGTCTCAATGTCCACAAGGGAAAATAACAAAACATCATGGCCTGGTTTCTAGAGTTTGAATTATAAACTGTTGTTCCAAGTAAACAAGTCTTTCTA
>NW_011357329.1:0-1533 GCF_000735185.1 Notothenia coriiceps
TCTGTTCTGCTGTGTGTGTGTGTGTGTGTGTGCGTGTGCGTGTGCGTGTGCGGGTGTGTGCGTGCGTGCGTGCGTGCGTGCGTGCGTGCGTGCGTGCGTGTGAAGACGTTTCCTGCCTGGCACCTCGTGAGGTTGTGCAGACTGAGAGTCTAAACAGACTTTCTCTCCTCCCTCAGGAATCCCTTTTGTTTTCATGGTAGCGTGGATCATATGCAGGATAAACCTGGAGGACACGAGGTGAGTCTGTGACGCCTGTCAGCCTCTGGTGGCCTCTATCAGCGCTGCACACAAGATTAAAGAAAACATTTAGAAAAACCTTATTAGATAAAATTACAAAGAATTTGGATAATGAAATACAGGTCGTACAAAAACAAGATACATAGTGTTGTTGCTTAAGGAATGAATGCAGACTTCACATTTAGGCTGAACTCTCTCAGATGTTTAAGGTTTAAAAAGTACATACAAAGATTTGATCGTTTGAGGCGGGTAACAATACTGATATTTGTTCTTGTTTTCAGCTGTTGGGAGATGAATGAGAACCCTATCCCCAACCGGCTGATAAACTGGCCCATCATGGCGTCTGTCATTGTGAGTTCACCAACATCTTAAGGTTATAACTTTAGTTTTTGTGTCTTAATTTATTTTTGTTTATTGCTACTCATTATCCTTTTAGTCCATTAAATCACTTATTTAGTATCCTGGTCTTTCTGGAGTTGGATAAAAAACGTTATTTACTAGAAGGTTTAGATTTGTCTCCCTTTCTTTCGTGTTTCTCTACAAGATCAACTTCATCCTGTTCATCAGCATCATCCGCATCCTGGTGCAGAAACTGCGCTGCACTGATGTCGGAGGAAATGAGCAATCACAATACAGGTATATTTATTTAAAGAGGGCTTTTAGGTAACTATCTGGCAAAACATGTTTTATAATGAAAATAAACACAATATCCTACAATTTCTGATGGAGAGAAGGAACACAATTCTGCCCTTTCACTAAACAAAACACTGCAAACAAATGTGTTGCCATTAGCACATTTAGCCCACACATCCATGTTATGTATTGAGTGTGTAACTATGTGTGTGTTTGTGTTCTGTAGACGTTTGGCTAAGTCCACCCTCCTGCTGATCCCTCTGTTTGGAGTGAACTACGTGGTGTTTGTCTACCTGGTGGAGCCCATTGACAAAGACATGAATCACATCAAGATCTTCTTCGACCTCGCCCTCGGATCCTTCCAGGTAACACGTAACGATTGACTATTAAAGGATTTAATTCAGAACTATAAGATGGTACATTACGTTTCACTTGTTAGACGCTTCTATCCAAAGCGACTTACATACTCAATACTGTGGGCAATCCACACAGGAGCAATTTGTGAAGTGTCTTCAGGGACACAACGACATGCTGACTGCAGTGGGGTTTGAACCTGTGACCCCCTGATCCGAACACCAACGCACAACCCACTGCACCACACGCCTCCGTATATCTAAAGTAGAAACTGTATGGACGTCTATACATTTCCTTCCTGACATGAAC
>NW_011357330.1:0-2247 GCF_000735185.1 Notothenia coriiceps
CACACACACGCACACACACACACTTCTCCGCCTCATTCCGTTTTCATTTACTCGTTCGTTATCTGACCAGCTTCAATCTTGTAGGCTACTCACTTCGTTTCTTGTAGCCCTCGAAAGGGTTTTGGAGGTTGATGCCTCGCTGAACGTGAGTTGTTTGGCTTTCTTGTCCGCAGCAGCAGAAAGCATTTTCGAATGTTTGAATGAATCAAAGTGGGTCGTCCCCGTCGATTTTCTCTTATGCTCCAACACACAGTTGCACGGGGTGCAGAATAGTTTCCCCCCACTTTTTGCCCGGTCTTTAGTAGAAATGTTCGTCGGTAAATGAGATGGATTAGATTTTTTCATCTTGGTGTTTTCTCTATCGTGTGAGCTCCACACGTTCACTTTATACAGTGTTGTTTAAAGTGACGTGATGCGCGAGCTGATGACGTCACGTCAAGACGAGTCAACTTTTTTTCTTTCTCAACTTTGTGTGGAAAAATGCGGGGATTATGCAGCCTTTTGGTAAATATGCGGCCTTTTAAAAATCATTTTGCTGATTATGCGGTAAATTCTGCGATCGCAGAATCGCGTTTTTCTGGAGGGTCTAACTAACAACAACAACGTCAAGCCTTTGGGCTCTGAAACGGCGGGAAGGGCCGAGGACAAATACACATGCATTAATCGCACGTTAAAATAATTAGTGGCATTTAAAAAAAAATACGTTAACGCGTTAACTTGACAGCCCTAAACAAAACGTGATCCGTCTCTTAAATGTGTGTCAACCACAGACCTTATTTGCATTGCTTTTTTGTCGAGGGAACCGGAAGGAACCCATGCGCAGCTTAATTCCGGGTTTTAGGACGCGTCAGTGCACCACTCTATAGAATATCCCCATGTTCTGAGATGCAGAGTGATGCTGTCAGATTGCCAACTGTCTCTATATTTTCCTTTGTTTGCAGCTCAAGTCCAGATTCCAGGCAGCTCAGAACCAGATCAGAGAGTTCCGCAGGAGGGTGGAGCAGATGGAGATCCAGGTCGGTTGTTATCCTTTTTTTTCAGCTATTTGAAAAATGTGGTTTTGTTTGGTTGAATATGATTGCGCTTGACACAGAAGTCTGAATTTGAAAGCCAAATAATTATATAATAAGACTTATTCTACTAGTTGTTTGCTGTGTTTCTTCAGCTTTTACTTGGTTGAATATTTTTATTAAATTCAATATAATAGGATTTATTTTGGCATAAATAGAACCGGGACAATATTGCCAAAGCATAATTTCCCTTCTTTATTTCCTAGGTTGTATTGAAAATGCTTAATATGCGCTGCCATTCACCAGAATACAGCAATTCATGCATACACAGGACTTGGACTGCTTTATTAACCGATTTCTTCATAGTGTCACTACTGCATTCATATTATTCCAGTTGATAACTTTACCTCCACAAAAGTGTTATCCGCACTAACATGATGTGTAACTTCTGTCTCTCTTTGAAACAGAACATAGGGTTGAACACTGAGAACGGCCGTCTGAAAAAGAACATTTGTGCACTTTTACAAACAGCCAGACAGGAGGTGATACGAAAAGATGCTGAGATCCAGAGGCTGAACCAATTGTGAGTCATTGTTTTAAATGAACTGTTAGGTCTTTATAGATGTGTTATCTGGATTACAAAAACTCAAAGCTCTAGGTCTCCCTTTCCTGTGTTGAGTGTTATCTAGGTTTGTGTGAATGTTAATGGTCTGCCCCTCCCTGTGTTCCCTCCAGAGTGAGTTTCTCTTTAAAGTAGAGACACTACATCAGTGGTCACCAACCTTTTTAAGCTCAAGATCACCGACCTCGGCCTAGGTGAAAGGCGAGATCTACCTATTGCAGAATTGAGCGAAAAAGAGGGCCCAGACAATGCTTCCAATTTGAGGCCTTTTATATAGGCTAATTGCATCTGAATTACTGTTACAATGAAGGATCCATAATCAGCTCACGGCATATAGGCAGGGGTAAAGTGCTATTGGGGGGAGGACCTCACCTCCTCTAGGGGGATCCTCAGGGGGATGCTCCCCAGGGAAGATATTTTTTTAAATATTGAAGTTGAAAGCATCAATCTGGTGCACTTTGAGAGCAACATGAAGAGATCTATGGATACCTCTCTCAGCACCCATATGAAACAGAACTGTAAACAGATTTTCTTTTTCTTTATGGATATTTTACAAATCACTCCCCTTTTAAACTGTTTTCTTGTTTTACTGACATACTGTATAGTAGCTTATTT
>NW_011357330.1:2906-7238 GCF_000735185.1 Notothenia coriiceps
GATATTTTACAAATCACATTAAACTGTATTCTTGTTTTACTGACATACTGTATAGTAGGCTATTTCATACCTGTTTTTCATTTATTCTCTTATTGTTTGTATAACTATAATGATCATATGAAGGTGTGCCGCGGAAATAATCTTTTGAATAATTTGTGACAAAACCGTTCTAAACACTCAGAGAGTCCTTTAGCTCACCTGAGCCCCTCAGTCTGACAGGAGAGGACTCTCCTCCAGCTTGTTGTGGAAACAGCTCCTTATGTCCGTTAGTTAGTTAGTGCAGCTAGCTAACCAGATGCTAACATCACGGTCCCCGCTAGCACCGGTCCCTCTCTCTCCCTCTCTCACACACACAGAGCCGAGCTTGAATGACACAAGCACACGTGTATTTCCATGCAACTCTCTGATTGGTGTGGTGTCGCGATCGACCGGTCGATCGCGATCGACTGGTTGGCGACCACTGCACTACATACTGATATACACCTGAACATCAGCAGGAGAGGACTCTTTAAAGTAGAGACACTACATACTGATATACACCTGAACATCAGCAGTAGAGGACTGTTTAAAGTAGACACACTATATACTGATATACACCTGAACATCGGCAGGAGAGGTCTCTTTAACTCTGTTTTCAGAAGACAAACATCTCTCTACTGATTGGATTTAATGTTAAATGATTTACACTTTTCTTCCGCAGGTCAGTTAAAGGTCACCACCATCAACAATCTCACAGGAATGATATCCGGGATAAAATGTCCTCCAGTCAGACATCCACAGGCAGCTCCAAGAGTAGGGCGCCTCGTCCTCCGCCCCCCAGTCTTCAGCCTCCTCGTCCTCCACCCTCCAATCTTCAGCCACCTCCTCCCCCCAGTCTTCAGCCTCCTCGTCCTCCACCCTCCAGTCTTCAGCTGCCTCTTCCTCCACCCTCCAGTCTTCAGCTGCCTCCTCCTCCGCCCCCCAGTCTTCAGTCTCCTCCACCCTCCAGTCTTCAGCCGCCTCCTCCTCCACCCTCCAGTCTTCAGCCGCCTCCTCCTCCGCCCCCCAGTCTTCAGCCTCCTCGTCCTCCACCCTCCAGTCTTCAGCCTCCTCGTCCTCCACCCTCCAGTCTTCAGCTGCCTCCTCCTCCACCCTCCAATCTTCAGCCGCCTCCACCCTCCAGTCTTCAGCCTCCTCGCCCTCCACCCTCCAGTCTTCAGCCTCCTCCTCCTCCGCCCCCCAGTCTTTCACCACTGCCTCCTCCCTCAGCCATTCCTCATCCCCCTCTTCCACCTCTACCAACTGTACATCCCAGCGAGGATCAGCCTCCAGGCGATTCTCCTCCACCCAATAGAAAAGAAAGTGATAGCTCTACTTATCAGCCCAGTGGATCCAGCAAGAAATCCAGCTGCAGCTCATCCTCCCAAGATAGAAGGTCAGACAAACACAAGTCCAAGCACAGAGAGGAAACATTTCCAAGCCTGAAACTGTCTGACTCAACAGAAAAGAGACATCGAAGTGGTTCAGATCCCAACAGGGAAAGCTCTGCCCCCGACAAAAACAGGTCTCACAAAGACTCAGGACGAAGACATGGGCACCACAGATCAGACAGGGTCAAAAGCCCTCCACTAGTGAGTGCAGTTACCTGTGATGACAAGAAGGGAAGAGGTCGTGAAAGGAGAAAAGATACAGCCAAAACATCAGACTCTGAACGTATCGCAGCTCACAGCTCTAAAGAGGGCCACAGTCGAGATCATAAAATAAATAAGACTGCTTATGAGAGAAGAAATTCAGACTCAAGGGACCGGAAAAAGTCCTCTTCAAACCAACCTCCAGAGCGCAGCGAGTCCTCCAAAGAACGGGGAGGGGATAGATCGTCAAAGGATTGTCAGAGGAAGAAGGATAGACGACATGAAAATAAAATCAGCAGAACACTTAAGAGGAGCATTCCGACAGAGACGGGCAGAGAACGTGAGAATGTGAGATCAGACCAAGGTAAAGTGGATGTCATTAGTCAGGAAAGTCAAGAAAAGACACACGAGGCCTTAAAGACACCATCCGAAGAACCAAGTGTCACAGAGAAAGGTTCTGGGGAGGAAAACAGTCCTAACAGGAAACTGTGTTTCATGGAAACATTGAATCTAACCCTTTCACCAATCAAGAAGCCGCTCATGCCCTTCACCCAGGGCGACCCCACACCAGTGAACAAGGAAGTTGAACACTCACCAGATGATGAGAGTTCACAGCCTGACATCGAGGACATGTGTGTGATCGATGAAGTAAACAGCAGTGAACTAGAAACAGGGTTGGAAGATTTTGCAGAACCATCTTTAGATTCCCCAAAAAACCCTCGTGCCAAAAAGATACATAAGACTTGTGATGATCCAAAAGATGTCCAGGAAAAGTACCGACACCAGAGTGAAAGTCCTGCAGCTGATCAGCAACTTGAAGACAATGTATCGCAAACCTCCTCAGCTCATAGCCGACTGCCAGAAACCGAGAGGAACCTCACAGCAACTTCACCAGAGAGCACTTCTTTAAAAGCAGCAGATGTTTCAGGAAAACGGGAGAACAAAAGCAAGTTGGTGTCACATACCCAGAAACACAGTTGTGGCCCTGTGTGGCCCGTGGAGGCTGCAAATAAACGACACACAGGCCATTCTTCTTCACAAAGAATACCTCCTATTGTAGACGCCATTGATTCAAGTGTAGAACTGAAGTGTATATCTCCTAAATCTGCACTACAGAAAATCCTCCCTGTGGATTCAGTCGGAGAAGGTGAAGCTTCTTCTCCCACAACGGAAAATCCTGAAGCTCTAGAAGTTCCTGACAAAGCCTTCCATGAAGTTTCTCCCATAATTGTACCTCAGGACAGTCAGCAACGGCTGTGTCCTCCTGATTCCCTTCCCAAGAAAGATGCTTGTTGTGATGTTCCTAAAAGTGCTGTATCCAGTACAATAACCCTTGAATCACTTCCGCAAGAAGGGCTTAGTCTACCTGAGGCCATTTTTGTTTTAACACAGCAAAACGAAGACAGCAGTGACAGCAGTAGCGTCGCCGCTGAGCCCAGCTCCTCCACTGGCTGCATCGCCGTGTCCAGAGTCAGCAGCACCACAGAGGAGCCTGCGGGGCCACAGAGGCACAGCCACCTGTTCACACCAAAGAAGATCTTCTCTCCTGCGAAGAGTCGTGACAATAAAGTGCAGCCTTCCAGTTCGATGCCATTACTCCACGATGAGGACTCCATGATGCACACACTGAGCAATCTGAAGACAATCCCTGATGCCATAAGCCCTCTGAGGAGTCCCATCAGGATCACCAAGAGGAACCACATCCACCTTCTCAGCAAGCCAGGGCATGTAAAGAGCCTTAAGAAAGGTAAGGTTGGCCTAATAAAAAAAAAAAGATGTCACTTTACATCTTACATACATTTTTGTATGAATGTCGCAGTTTGTTCATCATTCTTTAGGCCTGTTGCCATGTGGTGCTGATTTTTTTTAATGATTGTTATCCTGATAGTCCATCTTGTATGTATGTGGATGAAATATAATAATTATCTCGACAGATCCTTTAAACCAAATTAAATGATTTACTCAAGATGCCAAAAAGTCTTACTGGGAATAGTATAAATACCCCAAAAGATGTAATCATACTAAAGTCTATAGGCGCTTTCACACTGGAGTACTTTTCGCCGTTCTTTTCCCGTTTAGTTCCTGGGATTTTGCGTTCACACCAAAAAGAGAACTTGGTTCATGTGAACTTTTCCCCCCTTTTCAGTCCCTGCTAGAGAGCAGGTACTTTCTTGGGAGAAAAAAGTTCAAATTTCTGATTGACTGGGCGGATTGCAAACCACGTCCCGTAAAACTCTGAAATGATTGTGAAGCTGCCATTGTATTTGCTGACATTAGCATTATTAGCATTTGCCCCGCGCACAAAGCAGAGAGACCAACTTATGGCAACACAAAAAAAAACATGGGAGCGGTGGAGATGAGGAGGTGTCGGCGTTCTGGCGATTTACTCGGAAGGCTTCAGTAGAAGCTGCTGGGACCCCCAGCAGCTTTTACTGAAGCCAGTCCCCAACTCCGGTGACTTCCGGCCGGGGACTTCGGGTGGCAGTATACGTCGTGAAGTGGTTTGCGGCCTGCCAGTAAACCCAAAACAGAAGAAGAAGAAGTGACGTCAGCGGCTTCATTTGCGTAATCTTCCCTCAGCTCAGGGGACTTATTCCGGTGTGAACGCGATCGGCTCTTAGTTCCATGGGGGACGGTACTAAGTGCTGGGAACTAAGTGCTGGGTACTAAGTACGGCAAAGTACATGGTGTGAAAGCGGCTTATGTAAACCATCAAAATTCA
>NW_011357330.1:7269-14621 GCF_000735185.1 Notothenia coriiceps
ATCAGCGTCTAAGATCTATTTTTAGAAAGTTGAACATGTCATAATGCCCTCTCCAAAAAATATTTACTATTTCTGTCAAAACATCAGTTTTAAAAAAAAATGTGTTCAAGTTATAATCCAAAAACTAAATTTGAAAAGATTACATTTGAATATATCATATAGAGTTATAATTTAGCTTTTAAAATCATTGTTACTCATTTGTGAATAGAGCTTGAACACCTCATACTGTAGGTCAATGATTCTGTTAGCTGTTAGCCTTCTTATTTAGCTAACGGCTAACATTAACTAGCTATCTTTTTGCATTAATATAATGCATCAATAGCATATTTTTACTTAATATAAGTCGATAATGATAGCAATGTGAGTCCAAAATTATGTGTTTGTTCCCCACCTGGAATATTACATGATCTACGTTGGTTTTAGGATGGACATTTTAATTGTACTGATTTGAAAGCAACCCGCTATTTGTATATAGGGGAAACACTGGTCTTACTGGAACTTTATACATGATTTGTATTCATGTTGTCAAATTCAAAATCTTACCACAGATGACAGTGTCATGATTATCTAAGTGTTGATTTCCCCTTTTGCAAAGCCTGTTGCTAAATAAATCTGTAGTTTGACACAACATTTTAACAGGATCAGTTAAAAATTATTTGATTTCTTCCGCTACGTTAAAATAGTATTTTCTACTATGTACCAAAGGCTGGAACTGGAACTTAAAATAACGTCAGCACTGATCAAGGTTTTCTTACTCGTCCAAGTGGTCATTACCAGTCTGCCTGAGCACATACTGTGTTCCCTTTAGATCTCTATTCTAACCTCTTTCCTACTCTTGTTTCTTCTTTGTTTTGTTTTCTGGAGACAGTTTAACCAGCATGAATCCAAAGTTTTGTGCTTTCCACAAATATAAAATGTAACGATCAAATATCGCAACTGATTGATGAAAACATTTTTGTTTTTCTGGCAATAGCTGATGTTAAATTGACCGTACTTCTTTCTGTGAATTGATATGACTGAACAGCAGTTGACTGCTATAAAATAGACTTCTCATACCGCTTACTTCTCAGTTAATAGTACCGCACCTCATGAACACAAGATAAATATCCTCTATTTATACGGACCTTGTTAGACAATCAATATTTATGAGTTGCTATAATGTGAACCATTTGCTTTCTCTCTCCGTGCAGACTTCTCCAGCACAGCTGTCGCTGAATCCTCAAAGAAGTTGGACGTAAACAAAGAAAACAAATATCCGGGTTCTCCTGCAAACGATGACACGCAGAGCACTGTGGACGAGGTGTCCGACCCGCCTTCAAGTGTCTCCGACACCGACCTGGAGGAAGGGGAGATATTAAGCGAGAGTGAAGAGGCGGCTACAGATTCCCCTGCTCCTGCAAACAAGAAGTCAGCAAAGTCCACGCGACCAGTCAGAAACAATGCAAGTCCTCAGTCTGTGTTAAAGAGGAAAGCTGACGAAAGCTGTGTTGTATCCAAAAAATTCATAGAAACAGTAGATGTAACAACACGAAGTCCGAAGAGTCGCTTTAAAACTGTTTGTCCCGCAGCAACCAAAGCTTCTTTTTCCACTGTAGAGGAAGTGATGGAAACGTTCAAGGTGGTCCGTGCTGAGATCCGAAAGAAGTACATGAAACTCCACAAAACCTTTCCCAAGAAGAGCTTCTTTGGAGTGATGGAGAACTTCCAGGAATCTTTTTTGGAATTTGTAGAGGGTGCTCATTTGGGTCAGATATGCAGTCAGGCAGTGGAGCTGAAATCCAACATGAAGACATTAATTACAGCTGTGTTTAGCAAACTGTCGAATAATGGTATTGTGAAACGCATCTTTGAACAGCAGGCAGTGGATCTGAAGCAGAGGCTGTGGGACTTTGTAAATGTCCAAGTTGACTTCTTGTTCAAGGACATTCACACGACACTGAAAAGCCTGTGCAACGAAAGAGCTCAGGCTGAGAACAAGAAGCCCGCTGGAAATAAGAAAGGATCCGAACAGCCCCCTGTTAAGAAGCAATGTCACCAACTGGACGCACAATCGTCTCCCACCAGCTTGAATCAAATCATGCTCTCTCCTGTGGTGCCTTACAGAACAGGCCTTGGAAGCAGAGGCAAAGATATCAGAATCACACAAGAGGGAAAAGACAGCAGTGTTCACCCACATCCAACACATACACAAACTGTCTCCATCTACTGTCCTCCCAAAAATATTCCTTCAACTCCAGAGAAAAGTAGCGTTTCTTCTTTGTTAGTCCCTCCCAACGGTTCTATGCTGGACAAAACTGACTTTGAGCTTCTCACAGAACAGCAAGCCTCCAGTTTAACATTCAACCTAGTGAGGGACTCTCAGATGGGAGAGATCTTCAAGTGTCTCTTGCAGGGATCCGACTTACTGGAAAGCAGCGGCGTCACCGGAGACAACACAGTGTGGTCCCTCAGCACACCGAGAAAGGACGGAGAGAGACTCCTCAGCATCACTACTCCAACTAAATATGACTCTCCATCTAAGCTGCTCTCCCCGAACAAATTTAGAACTCCCTCGAAACTTATCGCAACGTGGTCCAGCCTTTCACCTCGCAAGATGTCCTCTCCACACTCCAAAGGTCGGATCCACCTGAATCCAGCTCTGTTCGACGAGAGTTGCATGTTAGAGGTGCCGTCAGACAGTCGATCTTCACATAGGTCCTATTCCATTCTGGCTGAAGACCTGGCGGTGTCCCTCACCATCCCATCGCCTCTCAAGTCCGACGGCCACCTCAGCTTCCTGCAGCCATCCAGCATGCGCCTCATGTCCACTCCGGAGAGCGTCATAAGCGCTCACATCAGCGAGGACGCTCTGCTGGAGGAGGACGACGCGTCGGAGCAGGACATTCATCTCGCACTGGACACCGACAACTCCAGCTGCGATTCCAGCTGCAGCGCCGTGCTCGCCACCCCTTTCCTCTTCAAGCCAGACCTACCCATGCAAGCGCTGGTGATGGAGAAATCCAACGATCATTTCATCGTGAAGATCCGTCCTGCGACATCGGGCGCCGATACCACAATCACTGAAGACAGCTTCAGTCAAACCCTAATAGAAGAAGACCAGCAACACATCCAAGAGGATGTGAAAACTAAAGACGGTCAAGAAATGGCAATTTTGTCAGACAAATCCTGGAATCATACTCCTTCAAATGCCTCATCTGAGAACAGTCCATCTGGGATCTGTCAGGCCAACACCAAAGCAGATATCCCTCCCTCTCAAGAGGAGAGCTTAACACTAACAAAAGATTCATACCACAAAAAAGACTTGCCTCCACAAAATCCATTAGAGGATTCACAGAAACTGTCAGAGAAGAATCGGACTGAAGCCACTCCTTCAGACAGCTTTCAAAAAGGTGCTCGAAGCTCTGACCACTTCTCCGGACACATCAACCAGGCAACCAGCAGAGAGGAGATCTCACTCACTGCTGATGATGATGAATCAAATCAAACCCACCACGGAGAAAAATCCATGACAACGCAACAAAGTCCCTCGAATGCTCTTTCCACCAAGTCTCAGAATAAGACGAGATGCTCTGAAACCGTGCTGTCGGATCACAGCTCCCCTGCTCAAAGCTCTGAAACAAATCAAGGAAGCCAAGAGTCTGCATCACATGTGTCCGACTCCGGGACAGAAGCAACAGAGGAGTCAGAGAGAAGTCTCACCATTGCAGAGGAAACTCCAGAGAAAGGCCGAAGAGATCTCAACAGGGGTAGAAAACGGAAGAAGCACCAGGAGAAATCAAAAGCCAAGCGGCTCAGGAAGCAGGACGAGGAAAGCTCAGAGGAGATGGAGTCCCTCTGCAAGACTGATGACGGAGAATCCAGATCCTTCCCCGCAGCGCTGTCCCCCAACAGCCTCTATGCCAAGAACGTGATCAGGAAGAGGGGCGAGGTGGTGGTGGCATGGACCAGGTCAGTGGTTGCTTCTGTATTGTGTCACTCCCCTCTCCCAAGAGTTAGTGATTCAGAGATTAAATATCATTTGAATGTCCTCATTATTTCTGCCTTGCCATTTTGACCAATCCTGGCAAGATTTCAGAAACATTTCAAAATCATGCTTATCACAAGCCTTTTCTGCCTTCAAAACGTCAATAAAGAGGAATAGTTATATAAAGTAAAGATGTACATTTATGTATGTACTGTGTTGGAGTTTACCCTTCTGAACAAAACCTGTAAGCATCATAAACGTTTGTTGACAGAGATTATTTTCTACATTATTACGCAAAATCTTGCAATGCTAAATGCGAGGTCACGCTACGAAAAAACGTCATCCCCATATTAAATCCTTTTACTTTTGATCTTTTTAAGTATATTTTGGTACTACTTTCGCAAGCATTACTTGAATACTATTAGCAACAGAGTTTGATTGTCACATTATGCACTGAAAAAACGTTTACTTTAATTAAATGTATTATGTCAACATAATGATAATGTCAGCAGAGCATTAATATTACGTTTTAATAAATAATATTAGGTTCAACTTTATATTATTGCTTTCAATTAACATATTACAGTTATGGGAAATGTGTTTGAATAACACACTTCATTAAAGTTGCAGTGCCTCTGAGAAAGATACTCATCACCTGTGTTCTGCTTCTTCCAGAGATAAAGATCGAGCGATCCTCATCGCGCTGAAGACAAAAGGAGCTTCACGAGAGACTTTCTCTGTGTTGTCTGAGAAGCTCAATAAGCCATCAGCGCAGGTGAGTTCGTCTGTTGTTTTGTGTCATGTGATATGACTGCAGGAAGTGATGATTGAGCAAACAATAACTGTTATCTGTTTTCCTGTTATCAGATTGCCAACAGATTTAACCAGCTCATGAAGCTTTTTAAGAAGCAGGAGAAGATGGAGCCTTGATCCCTCTGACTGTAATCGCAATGATTCTTCATACTGTGTTACCAACAACGGCACTGAACAAATGGGGGGTCGTTACAAGTCCCTGTGGGGGGGAAAGTTGTGAATCCCACCACTATCTGCAAATTCTGGATATTGAAGTGGACAAAAAGGGTTCTTCCTCAGCACAATGGACAAGATAGATTGATGTGAACGGCCAATAGAAATAAAGTCATTATCAGATGTACTGTTTCTGATTTTTATGAATCCACACTACTTCATCATCAGATCTGGGTGGTGTCTGGTCATATCACTTTGTCGTCAGTGCAGCCCGGAACTCGCTATCCTTTCTGCCTTTGCAGATGTGATACATTGCCAAAATGGTATTCTAGTTCATCTGTTCATCTCGCATCTACTCCTATGTTTCTCTCAGTACAGTGAGGAAAAACTGCCTTCAGACTAAGCCACCTGCAGGCTCCAGTGCGAGTCCGCTCAGATATTACTGAATGAAGTGACAGTTTTAGTCCCTGAAGTTATGGACGCTCAATGGAAACTACTCGAAGCATCACCCATCTGGAGACCGAGCTGCGACTCATAGGTTGGGTCTTTTATCAGAAGACTGAATGTGATACTTATTATCTTATTTTTATGTATGAGGGGGAGTGATTGAAATGTTTGAAGGTTGTTAAAATGTTTACATGTCCAACTCATGTACAGGACAGTATTGTTAATCTCTGTTAATACACATTTTATCTGTTTGTTTGATTTATTATATTACTTTTAAACAGAGTGGAATGCAATATTGTGAGTAGTTCTTTACTAAAAAATAAAGTTTTATTTATTCATGCTGATGTCTGTTTATTCCTGAAACATTTTATTTGTTCCCCCTGTGTTTCTCTGTTCTAATCATGAAGTGGGCCACAGTCTGGAATCCAGGCCAGCGCCTCAGGGTCTGTAACTGTAACCAGTGTCAAGGAAACATTGTGCTACAATATATTCTGCATACTGTCTATATCCAGAGGTGGGAGAAGTACTCAGATCTTGTACTTAAGTAAAAGTAGAAGTACCAGAGTGTAGGAATACTCTGTTACAAGTGAAAGTCCTGCATTCAAAATGTTTCTCAAATAAAAGTAGAAATGTAGTATTATCATCAAAATATAGTGAAAGTAGCGACGGTAAAAGTAGTCATTGTGCAGGTTGGTCCATTTCAGAATAATATATATGATATATTTAATAATGATTGATCATTAAAGTGTTCTCAAAGCTGGTAAATGTGCAGCTAGTTTGAAGGACTTTGTATACTGCAGGGTAGCTTGTGGATTTGCTCCAGGTGGAACTACATTTTGATTCAACACTTGATTATATTTCACATCATTTATCCACATCTGTGAAGTAACTAAAGGTATTAAATACATGTAGCGGAGTAAAAGTACACCATTTACCTCTGAATTGTAGTGCAGTAGAAGTACAAAGAAGCAAACAAAAATAACAAAAGTAAAAACGAATTAATAACAAAAGTGTTTGTTTTATTTAAAGTGTGTGTCCCAGATTTGAAGGTCCACCCTGCTACTCTGATTTAAACCCCCCTGGCCAGGCCACTTTACTATCCTACTATTTAAGAAGAATTCACTTTGAGCGGGAACATCATCAAATCAAATCAAGTTTTATTTATATAGCACATTTATAAACGAAGAACCAGCACCTTACCGTGGTAGAGAGGTTTGTGTGCCCTGATGAACCTGGGGGCTGTGTTGTCTGGAACCTTGTGTTCCTGGTAGGGTCTCCCATGGCAAATTGGTCTCAGGCAAGGGGCCAGACTAAGATTGGTTCAAAAGACCTCATGAAAGAAAAACCAAGAAGTGAGGATACCCGGCCCGGCTACATGTGTTTTGTAGACTTGGAGAAGACGTATGACCGGGTTACCAAGGAAGTTACTGTGGGAGATTCTGCGGGAGTATGGGTTGAGGGGGTCTCTACTCAGGGCCATCCAATCTCTGTACTCCCAAAGCGAGAGCTGTGTCCGGGTCCTCTGCAGTAAGTCGGACCCATTTCCGGTGAGGGTTGGCCTCCGCCAGGGCTGCGGTTTGTCACCGATCCTGTTTGTAATATACATGGATGGGATTTCGAGGCGTAGTCGTTGGGGAGGGAGTCTGCAGTTCGGTGGACTAAGGATTGCACCACTGCTCTTTGCAGATGATGTGGTTCTAATGGCTTCATCGGTCTGCAACCTTCAGCACTCACTGGATCGGTTCGCAACCGAGTGTGAAGCGGCTGGGATGAGGATCAGCACCTCCAAATCTGAGGCAATGGTTCTCAGCAGGAAACCGATGGACTGTCCACTCCAAGTAGGGAATGAGTCCTTACCCCAAGTGAAGGAGTTCAAGTATCTCGGGGTCTTGTTCTCGAGTGAGGGAACAATGGAGCGTGAGATGGGCCGGAGAATCGGAGCAGCGGGAGCGGTACTGCAGTCGCTTTACCGCAC
>NW_011357331.1:0-3869 GCF_000735185.1 Notothenia coriiceps
ACATTCCTTCACATTTACATTTAATTTGCATTAAAGTATTTTCGTGAGGCATTTCCATGAACCGAAGCTGTTGCCTGGCAACTCAATCGCACAACGTCACGTCCGTTAATTCCACATCCACACGCATGGATTAACATCGATTTAATACATTAATGTAGCCTTTGTTTCTGCTAAAAGAGGTGTCGACCAGCTGGGGCAACAAGAAAATTGGCGTAATCGAGTGTGACTATTAAAAAATAAATGATTATTATATTAATATTTACAATAACAACCGACCGTCGGGGTAGCATTTGCTTGGCATTTCCGGTTATTTCTCCACTGGTTAACATGGGTTAACAATACCGTGTAACTGTCACGTTTGAAGGGACGAAATTGTGACATCTTCACGTCTCCCAGCATGGTAAATCGTCACATGTTCACGTCTTGCCGTGATATCGGGTTGGTTATGTAATCCTACCTTCCTGGAGTAGCCATCCACTGCACCAAACAGTACAATGTTGTACCTGGTGAACAACACATAGTACAGCCCTTTGTTAATGTCTAATTGATTTTTTGCAGAAAATATAAATATCAACTTAGAATTTAGCAAAGATATTTTAAAAGATCTCTCCAAAAGTACTAACCTGATCAGCTTGTGATTGGTATCAACATGCCACAGTGAAAGGGGGCCCCTGACAGAGTATTTCCTTCTCACAATGCAGTTCAATCCAGCAAGCCTTGATAGAATACCCAGGGAGTCAACACGTTGCATTGATGCCATCACTCTCCTCCACTTGACGTGCATCCCCATTGACAGCAGTCTGCCTTTCACCATCCTATAGCCCGCTGTTGGCATTTCAATTTTTATCCTTTGGACTGCCTGGTCCAGCTCCTGGTCAGTGGCATCAGTGTATCTTTGTCTGCTGTAAAGACGATATTCCCTCATCCGCCTCTTCACTGTACTGCTTGAGACACATAGGAACCTTGCAATGCTCTCCACGGACATATTCAGTTCCAACAGATGCTCCAGTCTCTCTTTTTCAATATCGTGCCTGGGACGTCCCTGGGACCCTGCTCCAGATTCGATTTCAGTGTGATGGCTTCTATCCTCAGCCTCTTCACTATGGATTTTCACCAGCCTATGAAACTCCCTTAAAGAGCCTGTGATAGCCTCCCAACAACTGTTGTGCAATGAAATATTGGGCTACTAGTAATCTCGAATCTTCAGCTTAAAAAAGAAGGTGCGATACGGTTCCGATAAATATCAATAATTTCGAACATCACGGGGAAATTCCTTCGACTCATTTTGAAGTTTTGGGGGAAGCCGGAAGTGACGTCAATGCGGGAATGCTTCACTGTGCGGCGAGAGAGCCAAACACGGACAAAGTGTGTTGTCATGCGTAGAAATTGTGAATTACTGAGTTTAGGCACGTTAATAACGTTTTAATGAAGTTACAGTATATTCATATTTGTCAGTGCTTTCATGTCAATTCGGCGAACATAAACATAAATGATCGTGGTGAAGATGATGATTAAATTAGGATTACAAATCGGTAATGAGAGCTGCTGAATTTCCTCCCGTCGGATGTGATATAAAAACAAATCGATTATTTATGTAGTTGTAAACTCAAGTGGATTACACTACATTAGTGCTTTCATGTCAATTCGGCAAACATATGATACATTAAATGACTGTGAGGATGATGATTAAAAATGGTTTGTTTGAGCCGGTCTGCATTTCCTGATGAGAAAACAAACCGATGCTTTTTTAGTTGTAGTACACCAATGTTGGGGAAATTAATGGATAAAATGCACGGATTATGATTATTATTCCTACTCCGATCGGGACACTAGGTCCACTGTTTCACCGCAGCGAGGCTCCCCCCGCAGTTTACGTGGGCTGGGTGCAGTGGCGGACTGGCCATCGGGACGAATCCCGATGGGCCGGTACCGAAGTGGGCCGGTCGGATAAGTCACTAGCACATCCCCCACTCCCCCCGTTGACAATTTACTAGCGGTACCGAAGTGGGCCGGTCGAGAGTCCCGGGCTGATTTTTAGTCCCAGTCCACCACTGGCTACATGACCGTATGATCGCCCATATTGACGCACCTAATTCCTAAACTTCTAACACATAAAACATAAACCGATCCTTCAGCCTCATATGAGCTCTCAGACACGTTCAAAATTAAACTGTCATCGCTGTCTGAGCTTGCTGCTGTGTGCGCCATCGTGCGTTTACATGCAGATGCTGGGATCCTGAACGATGCAGCTGGAGCGCTGTGCCCGCAATGACGTCACACATAATTTGACGGGACTTGCAGAATCCCAGAGAAGATCTAGAAAATTGTCAACATTGAAGGGCAGATTAATGGTTATCAAAGTACATATATCCAAAATCAGTTCAGTAACGGTTTTCAAGGGGACAATATTTACTCAAATTGATGGGTTTGGATGATGGGGGAAACTCGTGTCACAGGCTCTTTAAGAATAGATCATATTTGTTAAGTGTTATTATGGGAGAATTACTATTATTGTGGTACTACTGCCTTATTAGGCCCATACTGAGCAGAGCATATTAAGACCAAAACTCATGTACAACCACTTCCTTACTTGCAATAAATAAGCCCTAATTAGAGGGTTATTGAGGAAAAACTCTCAACTAATGGCTTATTACTTGTAGAATATGGTTATGTAGAATAAGGCATTAATAAGTGTTTTATAATGACTAATAAAGAGTCAATATACTGCTAATATGCATTTTCATTAACAACTAGTTGATGGTTAATTTGTGTACCTTAATATAAATGTTGCCTTTGAGGATCATTCAGTAAGCCAATGCAGCATTCAAACCACTCACAGTAGGTCAAAAATCCCTTTATTTATCTGACTCAAAATCTAGCAAACAATACAGCACCAGATAGGGCCTCTTTAACAGGCTAACATGGACATGATACATAGTAATCTGACATCATGTCATACAATTCTAAGTAATCCAAGATGTCCTGTTGCATGCACATACAGAAAGTTTATTGTCTGAAATACAGCTCTGAACTCCAGCAGCAGACTGAACCTTTTCCCAAGGGGAACACTAAAGTAAAATACAACTGAGTAAAATTCCTTCCATAGTTTTTATTTTTAGAGATGGTAGCGGACGTTTGGAATTCTACAGAGTATTTTTTTAACCACTGTGGACACAAAATACATTCCTTTTATTAATAAATGGAGATTATTCAAAGTGTCCTTTAAAATGACACCCTGGGTGCCAACAACTGAGAAGAGGAGGAAGTTGGATGTGTTTGGATGATTAAGAGCATTGTCTCCACTTCTATTATGCTGCTAGTGCACAAGGATTTTTCTGCTGTCAGATGCAGCGTGTGGAATGATTCGAAATAATGCATGTTTAGTGCCTTTCAATGTAGGGGTGAGATATTCTCTTTGTGCATATGTGTGAACTCAGTACTGCCCTGCGCGGCGCCAATGAAGCACGTCTGACTCGAGAACAACTGGACATTAATTATGGACAGTTTTCTTTCTCTGATCAACACAAGCTTCATATCGAGGTAAAACACACTGATTGCATCATGGTAAAGCTTGAAAAGGCTAATGCTGATTAATGTATGTCAAACAGTCCATGTGCACGCCAAGATCCTTATACGGTCAAGTTCAGTCAGGAGCAATGTGGTGCCAAGAAGCCCTCTTTTTCACTTTGTCACATCGCATTTGCTAAAACAACTGTGAAAACACAACTGTTCTCTCCGAATGTCTCTTCTCCTTTGTTCTCCCGCTCTGCACCCCTCCCATCCACTCTCCGCAAGCTGGGACAAATGGCTGCTCTGGGACAGTGCGTGCATGTGTGAGCGTGTGTGTAGAGAGAAAGGGGGGTGTAGAG
>NW_011357331.1:3896-11702 GCF_000735185.1 Notothenia coriiceps
TTACGTGTGATAAACTGCTTTGACAGCAGAAATGTTTGTGTGACAAGCGCTCCGCGGTTGGAGTCCATTAGCTGCCTCTTTTGAGTCTCCTTGGCGGGTTTTCACTCTCTCCCCAACACAATCTCTCTCACACACACACACACACACACACACACACACACACACACACACACACACACACACACACACACACACACACACACACACACACACAAATGCATGTACTTGACACACACTATACAAACAAAGACAGCTTGCACTCTTGGCGCTTGTGTCCTAGCAACATGTGTCTCAGAGCATCACTCTCATGCGTGTGTCAAGTCCTAAAGCATTCAAGTGAGAAAGTAGACACTGTTACAGGTTAGACTCGGGAATAATTATTCAAATAGATTTCTACCTTCTGACAAGTAAATAATACATTAACATCACACCGCTAAAAAATAATGCACCCGATTTATTTTGTTAAGCACTTTATAAGAACATCTTTGAAAGTGCATGATAGTGATTATCATTATCTGGTTTAATAAACCAGAATACAATTGTTTTCCTTCTAGTGTATATGGACTGTATATGTATTACTGCTTCAGATTGTGCAAAAGTAAAACCAAAATATATCCCAAATATGGGATCTGCCCTCTTAGGATTTTGAAACATAACAAGGTCCTGCCCACAAACCTGCCCAAGCTGAAATAAATAAAACCTTTCTTATTTGATGTAAAAACAATGTTTTATGGTTATATAACCTTCATCAGATATAGCAGTGGGGTATGTACCAACAGTTCCCTATAATTGAACACAGGGGAAATATACCTGATGAATAAAATATGCAATGTTTTTACATGTGCAGTCTATACTTCATGTTTAAATGCCAAAAGTGGTTGTGGACTATGGATATTGATATTTCATAAGTAAAAAAGAAATCCTGAAATGCCTGTTATCAGGAAAGCCAGGTGATATAACTTTTTCCTGAAAATCCCAAAGTGCCATATTGTAAACGTTACTGGCATGTGACACTTCATCTGCCAATGATGATACAGATTCACTGCCCATAATAACGTCATCTTTTGTAATCTTTTCATTGTTTAGGCAATAGTGATTTTTATTGACAAGATACTGTCAAAGTGTCTTCCATGTTTCATATGCAGGATCAGTCCAATATGAGCCTCCGCCTCTGTGCAAATCGTTCCATTCCCGGAGTCAAAATTCCCCTCGGACCGGCGCTCGTATAGCCGCTGTCTGGCGTTTAGCCCGGCCTCCTTTTCCAAATGGGCCTAACCTTGAGGGACTTGTTTGACCCCCCCCAACACGCCTCCCCGAAACCCCCAATGTGTCCACAAACACACACAGATATACTTCCAAACCAAGAGGATTGAATAATTGATGCCTATCCTTCTGATGCATTTGTTAAGCTGCACGAGTCAGACAGGCTCTGTCAGAATGTCTGTGTGTGTGTGTATAACTCTGCTGGTCCGTGTGTGTGTCATATTCAGTATGTCTTCCAAAAAATCCCCCCCCCCCATTCCCCCATCATCACAGAAAACATAGTGTCCCCTCTGACATTCATCATAAACTCCATATGTTGTTTTCCCCTCTCTTTCTCCCTTCCTCTGTCTCTCTGGTTTCATTCTCCCAGGGACCCAGAACTGACAAACACACAAACCGTTTCTGATGTGAAACAGTGGACCAGACGAGCTTTTAGACCTCTCGCACTGACAGTTGAGGGAATAGAGTGTGGAAGGCTGTGGGGGGGGCATGCAAGTTTAAACAGACAATAAGAGGAGGGAGAATAGTTTGTTTGAGAGAGATGTTGACATATACAAGGGGGGAAAAGGGGGCATTGAATTCCTTTTGTGTATTTCCAAGTCAAATGTCTCAAATGTTTTTCGCTTCTGTGGTGGCAAAACTGTGTTTGTGGCATGGCATGGCACCGTGTCTTTTGTGTATTCTTTGATGGAGAGAACTGTCATAAGAAAAAAGGACACTTTAAAAGACACAGACGAAACAAAGCAGCAACTTATTCAGATTCCACCCTTGAAACACACACAGGTTTATCATGGGAAACTAAAGTTTTATTTAAATTCAGTTCACATTAAGTTAGGTCAGTAATTATATCACGTCAGTACTGGTTTTGGTTGCAGTGAAGTGGTAAACAAATGCAGCAAACACCACCGGTTCATCCCAGCATGCTGCTGCTGAAAATGACAACAGAAAGACAACAAGAGGGGAAGGCAATAACAAACATTCATCAAAACTACAGGGAGGATGAGGCTATTCATTCTAGAGGCAGGGAAGAGAAATATCATCAATATTTGACATTGTTTTATGGAGAAGCCACTTGATTTTGTCCCGGGTCCTGTGCGGGTGACCAGCAGCAATCAATTACCATTGACAAGATTTGTGTACACGGAAGCCCTTCGCACTTTGTTTCGCTCTGCCCTGCCTCTGTGAAGTTGCCTGCTCAGAGATCACGAAGCAAGTCCTCGGTGAGTGCTCCATCTTCCCTATGAGTGCTTGGCATCATTACTCTGAGCCTGCCAGTATAAAGAGAATATCGGACTAATTATGTGGCGTGGTGGTGTAATTCAAAGTGGTAGCAGGGCTGCTGAAGTCCTGTGTTGAGCAAACAGAGATGTTTAACAGATTAATGTGCAAGGTACATTTCAATTTAAAATACTTTTTTGTGTAGTGCTTAAGTGAAAGGGTACTTGGATTTTGCAGAACAAGACCCAACATGCTCAAAGTAATAATGCATTACATTTTATAAAAGCAGGTGTAGTTGAATTAAGACATAGGTGTAGACACTAGCTTTTGATGGTATTCAAAGACGTATTGCATCAAATGTATACCCTTCTTTAAAGACGACATATTCTGCTCAATTTCATCTTAGTATTTGTATGTTGTGCCTCCACTGTGACATGTCTCCATGCTTTAATGTTCAAACAGCTCTTTATTTTTCTCATACTGCCTGTTTTGCAGCATCTCTTTTCACCCTCTGTCTGAAACCAGAGCCCAGTCTGCTCTGATTGCTTAGCTGGCCGGTTCTGTTGTGATGTGTCAGCCGCTTAGAAATGTCCCGTTCGTTAGCATATCATGTACAATGTGTTGAATCTGGCCAATAGAAGCGCAAGTGTTACATAGTGATGCAATTATGTTACTGAAAAACAAAAAGGAGTCAAATGGAGGCGTTTCAGACAGGGAGGAGTGTGTGGGAGAGAAACTCCCTCTGGAGGGAACACAGGGATTTTAGTCTTTGCAGACCATTTACATGCACTAAAACCTATAGATCACACTACAGAAAGGAAAGCCCCAAAAAGCATAATAGGGCCCCTTTAATCAAACATTTCATGATGGTCCCAGATATTTTTCATGGTTGACTGCAACATGATTACCATTCAAGAAAATCCCACATACATATATTGGCAAATGCATAGCTTGCTAGACAATAACAATGATGTTATAATTCTGCATAACCCTAATTTCATTCAATGATGATGTCTTTTAAAATTCAATTGCAACGTTTTTGAATAGTCCCAATTCCTATATGATGGACTCCAATGTCTGTACAGGGCAACTAGGTTAGACAAAGTAACAATTAGGAAAGGATTCAGTAAAGAGTGTGTTTTTTTGAAAAATACAACTTTTATACTTAGTCCATGCAGCTTCTTTCAAAAAGGTTTGACCACATTCCGATCCACAATCGGACCTCCGTACTTTCGGCATGGACACTGGATGTAAATCATGAGGTGTGGAATCACCCATAACTCTGATGGATACCGGGCTGGAAAATATCATGACTACTCCACAGTTATTGCGCTAGTTTACAGGCAAGAGAAAAGGTAATTTACAATTGTGGGTGGTGATGTTCCAAGCTGCAGTTGTGTATGAGTCTCACGAGTAGATTTGCAGAAAGGCAATTGTGCTCACGGACGTGCATATAGGGCCAATGGCTTAATTTAAAGAAGGGCTCCTGCTCAGAGTCATGTTTTTTGCTGGAAAGATGTCTGCTTCAACAAAATATAGATTACTGGTGGCAATTTATTTTAATGTCAGCAAAGTTGATGTGAAATTTGAGTGTCTATCCACTCGACTGGTCAAATCAAGATGGCAAAAAAGACAGCAATAGAGAGAAAGGGGATTATTGGGAAATACAGCTCTTTTTATTTTGTCTTACTGGTGGACACATTTTACTTCTAAATAACCAATTAAACATGAAGTCCCCATACAAATAAACTGCACCGTCAATTACGTTCCAACAGAAATTGGTTTGAGATCATTTCCCGGATTACTTTTGTTTTTAACATCTCTAGTCTACAGACTGATGAAGGAGATGGATAGGGTCAAGCACACTGATTTTTACCCAGGAAACTGAAACAAATAGCCTTTAGCCTAACCCTAACCCTACTATTTTGAGTTGTCATACTAACCCTAACCCTAACCCCAAGCCAAACCATAATCTGTTTTCTGAACCTGACCAAGGGGTTTTGTTGCTTCAACATAACATGATGTTTTATTGGATTTAGTTGTGTTTGACTTTACAACGTTAACCACATTTGTAAATTTGCCACTTTAAATGCAATCGCTAAAAGATAATTGAAAGTTACGTTGTATAAGAACGTAATATTGGAGGGTTGGATGATGAGGATGCTTTCTGCCTTAACAATAGAGTAAATATGTTCCAGGGCTGGATCTTTGTTGGGTGTATAAAGAGCAACAGTGTGGTTGTTGACCTTGTTGATGAACACCTTCACAGTGTATGCTGAAACTGCTGCGACTTCACACAAAAATATAACTGGTAACGATTTCGACTGCACCTTGGCCAATACAATATAAAATAAATCAGAAAATGAATGAATAAACATATGTACATAGCACTTTGAATGGTTTAGCTTAATTGAAGCTAATGCAGTCACACTTAATATGGTCTGGTTTATAGTAGGGGTGCACCGAATGGGAAATTCTTGGCCGAAACCGATACCGAAAATAGGAAACAGTTGGACGAAAACCGAATGCCGAAAGGCCGAAAATGATTAATAGAAATATATATATATATATAATGTATACATTTTTTACCAATGTTGTTCAGCTACCCGATTATGGAAAAATACATGATTATGGCAAAACTTAACTTAAATAATAATCACTATTATGGGTCCATAAAACATTTATTCAGCACTTTTGAATGCATACAGTACATTAATTCCAAGTCAAGTGCATTTTCTTTTCTCTGTAGGATAACTACAACAAAGTGCATTCAGAACAAAGCCAAGGTGCTTTAAAACTGCATAAACATCTTGGCCAGTAAGCCTACAACAAAATAGTGTAAATAAAGACTGTAACAGGCAGTCCTTCAACAAATACAAATGCACCTATAAGTTTGGTAACCTAACGTGTTGTTGTGATGAAGTAATCAAAACGCGGCGACAAGCACGGCGCGCGACCATGCTCGCGGCTGGCTCACAGCCAACATGTCTGCCGCTTGGAGATATTTAAAAATATCAGAGAAAGAGGCGCGGATTGCGATTTGTAAAACGTGTTCACCTGACATTTCTCGAGGGGGTGTAACTGCAAAGACTTTCACCACTTCGGGATTACTCCACCACTTGAAATCAAAATACCCGGACAAATATGCGGAGTATGATCAACGTAACCCCTAAGCCGAAAGGGCCTTTTTAACCATTTTCGGCCGATAATTTTCGGTGGCCGAATATTCGGTGCATCCCCTAGTTTATAGATAGCTAACTTACCTGCAGGATTCTTGCTTTAGAGTTTCTTCATGGTTAAATGTACTTATTGTAAGTTTCTTTGGATAAAAAACGTCAGATAAATGAAATGCAATGTAATGTGATAAGGTTTAGCACCGTCTTTAATGCTTCATCCTTTAAGCATTGTTGGAATACTCATGTCTTCTGGTCTTTGAATAACAATACCTAAATCAGTTGCTAGTAACAATGTTCTAATCACCTAATACTTTAAACAATTCCATTGTTATGGACCTCTGGGTAGTACAGTACTACTGTAGCATTGGTTTTCCTTGAAATCACGCATGAATAAGGCTTCTGAACTTCTGATAACTTTCCTCAATCATGTACACTAATGCAGCACCTCTGACCTGCATTAGCTCATCAACGTGCTGATGTTCACCCATGAATGCTTAAGTGCTTCATTCCAGTCAGCTTGAAATAAAATATCCAAATGCTTGAGTCCTCTGTTGTTCTAACATAATAATGTGTAGCTGTTTACTGTGTGTAAGGCTGACCCAGGTGATGTTGCTGAACCGCAATGCCATTTGTTTCTTGATGGAAGGCGAGTGTTTACTCGGTCATCCCGTCCTACAAGATCTCAAAACTTCTAGAGAATGTTGTCATGGTGGAAAGATCAGCTCCAGCCTTCAGGACATTTTGATAAGAGTTGATATCATACACTTTAATATTGCCCTTTTCTAAGCCCATTAATGAAAAATACACAGTTATGATGTGTAAACACAGTTACTTTGCTTGTGACAGCTGAATTAACGCAAGGAGGGTTTTCTGAAAAATGTTGAATTTAGTTAATTTTGGCTACAAAATTGATATTTCTGCAGACAATACCCTGCAGGAAGTTCGACATACGATACGATACGATAATACTTTATTTGTCAGATCAAGTCTGAAATTTGACTTGCGTCACAGCAGCTCCATGTCCAACATCAACAGACAACAGACAAGTATCCACATAAAAGTATTGTGTGTGTGATAGAGTTCTTTCTTTTAGTATTTATATTTCTTACATATATTAATCTCTTTTATTTGTGTCTTTGATAATTTGTATTTACTGTATATCTATTTGAACAAAATCAAAAGTGTTCAGATTTTCTTTCATTTGATTAATTTTTTTTGTATATATATATATGAGTATATATACATTTGCTGTCTTTGTCACACACTTGCGTTAGCAATGTAAAAATAAGTTTCCAATGCCAATAAAGTGTCTTAAAGGGAGGGAGAAAGAGGCAGAGAGTGATAGAGGACTTTAATAATGGTGATCTCATAATTAAATAAATCAGGCCAATTGAACAAACATTTGATGAAAAAGCTGATTAAAACAACAAGAACAACACAAAACATTTGCCGATAGCTTCACTGTTCTCCCTGAATATGCAAAAGAATGCACTCCTAAACCTAATCAGATGATCTATTCCACAGGGACATCTGCAGTTTAGTTAAACACATGTATTTTTCTCATCACTTTCTTCCCTTTGTGATATACATGCACTGCAGGATACAATAAAACCACAATCAAAGGAAATCCTGCACTACTTTGTTTAAAAGATCTCACTTCCATCTTGAACATTCCTTTTATACTTAAAAGAAAATAATTCACTGTGGGAGGCAGTTGCATGAACTCATAGCAGAAAACAAAATGAGCCTGGGGCTGCGGGGCTTTTTACTTTGTGGATTATGGCGTACTTAAAGCTCGCACATTTATCGTGGCGGTGTTGACTGTGACCCGCAGTAATAGTGGATGTGTAGAGAAAATGTTTTGCATTGCTTCATAACTCACTCATAATGGCTGCGTGAACGGGCCGGTCACTTTAGACTGTTGAGGCTGTAGTAATGTGGCGTCAGGTAGCGGCGGCCCTCTGAGTGCCGCAGCAGTGATTTGTTGCCGGGGGAAACTAATGAAGTGGTCGCTCTGCCACCCTGCTTATTTTGCAAGATCAATTCGGCGTCAGGGCGCGTACGGCCGCCGCACTTTATGGATGATGGAAACCTCCTCAGACCATCCATATACCTGAATCCCCGGCATGGCTATGCTACCCCCCCCCCC
>NW_011357331.1:11725-48288 GCF_000735185.1 Notothenia coriiceps
TGTGTGTGTGTGTGTGTGTGTGTGTGTGTGTGTGTGTGTGTGTGTGTGTGTGCAGTGGTGAAAAGTAACAAGGTAGATTTACTTAAGTACATAAGTAGAATTTTGACAGATTTGGTCATTACTTGAGTATGTCAATGTTTTGCTTGTACTTCTACCCCACTACAATTCAGAGGTAAATTGTGTACTTTTACTCCACTACATTTATTTTGTACCTTTATTTACTTTAGAGATGTGGATTAATGATGTGAAATATAATAAACACTTAAATCAGACATTAATTATACCTGGAGGAAAATCTCCAAGATTCCAAATCTACCGTGCAGCATACACTGACAAAACATTGCCTTTAATTAAATATATTATGTCAACAGGTTCCACAAAATTGTATTAGGTTAGTTGAAAGTAATAATATTAGGACGAAATAAAAAATATTAGGTTCAATTTATTATTATCGCTGTCAACTAACCTTATGTGAAATGTGTTGACATAATACATTTAATTAAAGTTAAAGTTTCAGTTTCTTCAATCTAGCTGCACCATTGATAAACACATTAATGCATCATTAATTATAATCAAAATATGTAATATATTATTCTGAAATGGGAACATTTGCATAATTAGTACTTTAACTTTTGGTACTTACTTGTGTAAGATTTTGATTTTGATTTGCAACAGAGTATTTCTACTCTCTGGTACTTCTACTTTTACTCAAGTACAAGATTTGAGTACTTCTCCTCACTGTGTGTGTGTAACCCCTCTATTATGATAATTAGCCGGTGGTTTGATCGACTTGACGTTGAGGGTTTGGCCATCCTCTCACAGAGAAAAGGTGTTTGAGAGGCCGGAGAAAAGAGGAGCTTTTAAACCGATAATGCATAATGCGATGGATGTTTTAGTCGTGTATGATAATGAAAACGAGCTAAAGCGGGGCGCGAGGGAGCCAGTCGCTCTCTCTCGCGCCGGCCTTTGATCCCATCCAGTCTGGCTTTTAAGCATCTGCTTCCGTAATGAGGAAGAGTTTACCATAGCCCATGCAGATTCAGGGAGAATGAATTCAAAAGTTAATGGTGTATTTGTCCCGCTTGATTAAGAGCTGCGCCTCGTTCTTTATGACATTGCTGATCCCCGCCATAAAGCAGGTTGTGTCGAAATGGGGAGAAAAAAGTATTTATCATAAGTTATAACGATTATCCTAAAATACCCAGGGAGTTAATTATGTCTGTTTTAGTCGGTGTAGGTGCTTTTAATGTGGCGGGATGAGTGAGAGGCCTCGGGTTGATCTCTGTTGCAGCGTGTGTCAATATGAAGAATCTGTCAGGGGTGTTTTCATATTCCGAGATCACAGTGCAGCTCATCTAAAGGCTTCAGTGGCAATTTGAGAGCGGGGCGTCGTATATAAAGATGTCCCGAGGCCTGCCGAGAGGTTGAAAGGGAAAAGTGGAACGACAATGAATACTTTCCTGAGTTTTCTGGAGGCTATGAAATGTAAAGGCCTCCCCTTTCATTTCTCGCTTAGATTAAAATATAAGGGGGGGAGAGAGGGAGGGGAAATTGAGACAACAGAACGCGAGGAGGACTCGGAGGAGGCGGGAACGGGGGAGCCTTTACGGTTCATCTTAACTTTTCAGATTGATTGGTTCAAGCCCCCTGTAAATCAGCGGCTGCAGGGCACTCGTCTTCTTATATGATAATCTGGGTGTCAGCAGCCAAAGAGGTGGAAAGAAATAGGTAGCAGTGAGTGGAGTCGTCCAATTGAGCCGGCTGATAGCTTCCCTCCCTCCCTCGGCATCTCTCACCTTTCCTTTGTCCCCTTCCTCCTGGCAGAGAGGAGAAGATGAGCAGGAGGAGTGTTTAATGCTCCCTGTGATGCCGCAGCAGGATGAGCTGAGCTCGCCACCTGCACTGGGAAATGAGCTTTATGCGGATGATACTCTTTTTTAGAATATTTATTTTTCTTGTAGACAAGAACCAGGGTCAGGTGTCAACCATGGTGGGATTAATTTATTATAGTTTTCCAGAAATACTGATTTAAAATCTGATGGATGAGCTGGACAAGCTTGTGATTTATGGCTGATACTAACTTATATTCTTTATCAATTTTAAAATGTTTCCAAATAAAGTGTATAGTCAATGATTTATTCTATTTTAAATCCGACACAAAAATAAATCAGATTTTAAATATCTTGAAGATAAATTACACACTTTCAGGTCCCAATATGAAACATACATGTATTTTTTTTATTATATTTATGTAGTTTAAACCAATTTACCGTAATCATGCGTTGGAAGAAGCCGAAACAAAACATTGACTAATCAACACCTAATTTTGTTATTTCAAACATTGATAGGTTATATCCATAAGAAACGGAGCTTTATCACCGTTATATATTTGAAGTTTGTGTTCACCTGACAAACTGAAGTCTACTCAGCACATTTTTAGCTCTATTTTGGTCTCAACCAACTCCTGAAGATTTAGAATATCTATGCTCTCTTTTGTTGTCTGTCTGTTCTTAAAATCAAATGGGCCAACAACATATCTTCTTTGTAAAGTCAATGTTTTGATAGAACTTCTGATTGGACAATCCCCATTGGCCTTGGCCAAGATGTAAAGTCGGAACGACAAACAACTTTGAAATGGTTATTTGAGCCATTGTTAATGTTAATAATTTTTTTATTGGTGCATCATGTAGTTACGAATGCCTGAATATATTATCCAAAATGGGATAGCCTTGTTAGCATTTAAGCATCTGTGCTTGATTGAACACTTGAACACTTCAAATGGACAACCGTCACAATATTTTACCCATAACTACAATACATTTAAATCTTTTATCTCCCATATTCAGAGTTAGGTTTTCTTTTTCAGTTTGCTTCCAAATGTAGCTCAATCACCATTGCTCTACATGATAACAGTCAATCTATTCCATAACAAATATCATTTTATTATGGAGCTTTGCTTATCTGAATATATACTTACAAACTGGAATCATATTGAGAACATTGACTGATATTGTAATGAGTTAACCACTTAACTGTTCTTTTCCTGCTATACACATACACACACACACACACAGCTGGCTACACATAAAACACACTCACACACACACATATTCATGCGCACCACACACTCTTCCCTCCAGAGCACGATGGACCAAGAGATACAGCTTCTCTGCAGCAGCCTGAGCAGCGACTCTGTCCGCTACGATGAAACCCTCTCCTCCTTTCCCCTGAGTGTTCTCCATTTATTTTCCCCTTTATATATTATTCAAGTTCAAATAATTAATTCAGGATATCAAATCAAGATGTAGGAAATCAATCAAGAGCCTTTTTCAATCTGCCTTTCATTACGCTGAACCCCCGGTCCTGGCTGAGCCCTCAGCGGCGCTGGCCTGCACTTCTATGGAGACACACTGAAACACTTATGTGGCATCCCGTCCGCCGGAGAAGATCTCTGCCTCGCTTCGCACGGCCATGCTGAAGTATTTAGGCTGCATCCGATTGGGTGGTTGGAATTATTTTTGTTTAGCGCTGATATAAAAATGAACCACATGGCAGGCTGGGATCTAATGGTCCAGTTTGGTAATGGCCTTTTTTTTAAAAACACTTTTTGGTATATCAGTTTCTGTACTTTGCCAAAAACAAGTAAAACAATTATGAAAACAAGGCGTTTTTGCTTTTAATAAGTAAAACAATCTCCCAATAGAACAAGAGAGCTATTGTGATATTTAGCTAAATGAGATCTTGAAATTAACTGGTAAAACTAATTTTGAACGACATTTGACCAGAATCAGGAAATGCCGTGTTACTAAATAATCCAGAAAGGCTCAAAATGTTTTATTTTCCCTCAAAAGTAGCTTTTTGATTTTCCCCCTCAAATGTCATCCCCTTTATTTCAGGGACATTTATCTTATTTCAAGTTATATAATGAGTGACACTGTTACTTGAAATTAGATTACAAGTTGTTATTCAAGAGAAAATGTGAAGAAGACTCTTGCAGAATGCATTTGATTTCACTCAAACTTTATTGTCGTGTTCATGCAGCCACTAGTGACTAAAGGAACAAAATGAAACACATCCTCTTTGGAAACACTCCAAAAGGATCGGAGGCATTTGTGCAGAGTGAAGCAGCTCGCAGCCTGAGCAGAGATAAGCAAGAACAGATGTTGTGAAAAGAAAATCATCCCCGGTCACCATAAGTATTATCGTCCTCTTTGTGCTCCGTCCTCTGTCGCAGACTTTATGGGAAACACGCTCTGATCCAACTCGGAATCAATAACCCCGGTCGGATGACACCGAGCTCCCCCCCCCCCCTTTAGCCGCTTACTTTAGCTGCATTTGGTGCAGCAATGACTCCCCCATCTTCTTTGTATCATCAATGTTACTATGCAACTTCGGACTGTCCCATTTCCCGAGTTGGGGAAGCCATTGGCCTTGGCGAAGGTCTAAGGTCACAACAACATTTCAATTGTTATTTGAGCAACTGGTAATATATAAATCATTAATGTGCAGCTGTGAGTATTTAGGTATGCCTGAATGTATTAGCTAACACTTGATAGTCTTGCTAGCATTATAGGATATGTGTTTGGTTGAACAATTGTGTTTTAATGACCACTGTTATGACAAAGCCCCAACATTTTACCCATAACTAAAAAACGTTATATGCTTTCTCCCATATCCAGGTTTTTTTTTTTCATGTTTGGTTCTAAATGTAGCTTTAACGTTGCTCTACAATATGATAAGAATCTTATAAATGACTTTACTGCCATGTTAACAGTATCATAACAGATGCCATGTTTTTTATGGAGCTTCCGTTATTCCAAAAGCTACTTTTTTATTTCAGTCATGGCAATTATTATAAAACCAAACGAGAAGTTTTTTTTCTTTTCTTGTGATGAGCAGAGATGAAGTAAGAACAGACGCCGTGAAACCGTCCCCAGTGACCAGACATGTATTGTCCTCCTTGTGCTTCATCCTCTGTCGCCGACTTTATGGGAAACCCGCTCTGATCCCGCTCAGAATCAATAACCCCGGTCGAATGACACTGAGCGCCCCCCCCCCCCCCCCCCTCTTTAGCCGCTTACTTTAGCTACATTTGGTGCAGCGATGACTCTCCCATCTGGAAGCAGACGCAATAATGTTGTGGTAAAAACGTCAGTCAGAGAGCAGTGAATGTGAGGAAGGGGGGGGTTCGAGGACAGGTAGTGAGTTGTGTAGTTGTGCAGTGCTGTTGGGAGGAAGGGGGCAATTTATTGAAGGAAATGTATCTATATTCGCGTAGCGGCGCTGTGAAGCCGAGATCTCCATTGCGCGGTGATCATTTGCGGTTGTTAAAGTGACACAGTGTTGGTAGGCCGGTCGGTGCGATGAATGTGGGGGCCAGACCTGACAATTAGAGCTCTGTATATCACACACTCTCAGAGGAGGGGATGGAAGAGAGAGGTCAGGAGAGGTCAGACACACACACACAAACACACACACACTCAGGGACCAGGCTTGGGCAGCAATAGATAACATGTAACGGGATTACTGAACGTAATCAGGACACAAAAAAAGTAAATGTAAAAAAAACATGGATTACTTACAGGATTACAATGAATCAATGACGATCAATGTATGTGAAAAAACTGAAGCATTGACTCTAAAGAAATGTATTAGATTTCAAATAAATAATACTAGGTTCAACCTACAGTAATATAGTTATGCAAATCTGTTGACATAAAACATTTAATAATAGTCAACGTTTCAGTTTTTTCAGTGAAGACTATTGCCTGAATTTTCTTTTTGATTTGCATTTAGGCTACTTATATTTTACTTATTACTTATTATCTTTTTTTAATGCAATAGTTTTCTAAAAACAAAAATACTGTTTGTTTTTAATTCATATATTCAACTAAAACATTTTTAATTATCTTCCACTATTCTGTCTTTAATTTAAGAGGACACATTTGTTATATTAATGTCTTTGTTTCTTCTTTTCTAAGGTCACATTGTTCTGTTGTAATACACTTAATTAAAAACAAATTATCGATATTTCTTTCTCTTTAATTCATTTGCATTTCATTTAATGTTGAGGCAAACCAAAAGTAATGGAAAGTAATCAGGTCACATTACTTTTATATTTTGATACTCAGATTAGGTTACTGATTACATTTTCTTTAAAGGTATTAGTCATTGTAACAGATGACACTTTTAAAGGAACCCTCCCATCCCTTTCAGGGAAACATGAAGAAGCCGTGCAAAGGCAGCGGACATGCAGTTTGAAGCAAGAGGTCAGAATTTATGCTGCTGCCCAAACTGTATACACATGGCTCTCATTTGCAAACAGCAGTGCATCATGGAAGATCATTTCATATCCTGCTCATTTCTAAGGCATGTGACTGATGGCGAAAAACCTTGCGCATTGTGTATTTGAATCATGTTTTTATATAATTAACCATCACTTTGTCTGACACGGCCTCAGAGTAATACGATCTAATTGGACAACAGAGAGGGGCAAGCACATAATAAACAATTCAAGATTCCCATGCAGGTAAGAAATCTATTTCCATGTCTCGCAAAAACATGCACATGCTTAATACGCTCACTTTATTTTCCCATCGAGCCTTTCGGGCGCGTTATCAGACAAAACAAGAGTCGATATGTGTCTGCGATATGAAGGAGAATAATTGTTGTAATTAATGACCTGTGGGTATTAACTGGAGCCATCTGACGGACCTCCGAGGCTAATTCTTGGACCGGTATCGGGAGTATCATTCAAAACAGCATATTAAAACATTCTGGAGTTTCCGTAGTTGCTACATTTTACGCGCAGTATGTATCTGTGTGTTTGTTTGCCCTTGTGAATTCTCTGTGTGTTGTTTTCCGCTCACGTCCAGCCCCCTTCTCCTCTGTGACTCACACACACACCTGTCCAAAGTGTCTGAACTTATTCCATGTAAGATAGCCGGAACCATTAGCTTCCTGTGACCTTTTACCACTCTTTTCTCTGCAGCAGTCATTCCGCCTTGTGTGTGTGTATGTGTGTGTGTGTACTGTATGTGTGTGTATGTGTGTGTGTGTGTGTGTGTGTGGGACAGTGTTTGTATGAAAACACATGAAAAATGCTACGAGTTCCTACATGCACCTCAAAAATAACTATAAAAACTTGTAGATATAGGTGAAGGTACATGTATACTGTCTTATGCAGAGTTAAATGTTATTGCAGCTACACACACACACACACACACACACACACACACACACACACACACACACACACACACACACACACACACACACACACACACATGCAGGCATGTATTTGCAATGGATTTTCGTTTTCTTTTATTTGCTGTAATTGGAAAATAATTCAGGCAACGTCAGGGAGAATCGATAAAGAATTAATGAAAGGAGAGGGGGAGTCATTAAAGGCAATAAAGGGGGAGAGGTTATGATGAAGATGGCATCACGGAGAGACACAGAGGAGACAGCCGCCGCTGCATGTGTGTGTGTGGGTGTGGGTGTGTGTGTGGGAAATAAATAATGGGAGTGTGTATGGAGAGATGTCGCAGAATAGCTTCTTTTTTTTGAGCTGTAAAAGCGATAAAAGCTGAATTAAATGCACAAATGTGATTTATTTTCTTAGTTTTCTTTAGAGAAAATTGAGCTTCTGAAGGTGTGACATTTTAGTTTGAAAGTAGCAAATGATTATGTATTTTCGAACATGATTTCAATAGCCATTAATTAGGACCATGTACGTAAGACACCTTTTTATCATCATACCCTTTAATAAAAAGCCTGCCTGTTCTAGCGTTCCTGCAGCCGGTGTCACAGTCAATCATTCAAAAGGGTAATTATATGACACTGTAACGCTAAAATACCTGCAGTCCCTTAATAGCATCGGAGCCATCGAGATTCAACCTTAAGCTTCCATCCCGGCCCCCTACCACTCATCTGAGCGCCGTAAAGCTGCCACAGGAAACAATACTGCCTCTCCGCTCAGCACCGAGGTTAATGGCAAATGGGGCTATGGCTGCTGGTGATATTGTTGGATAAATGATTATTGATTAGGTAAAGGTTGAGCTAATCATTAGGCTTCATCCATTTTACAGACTCTCTCCCTGACCTTTCTGCCTGGCCCTCTAGGATCACCAGGATTTCTCCATACGATGATTTGATCGCCTCGCAGATGGGCACAGGGGAGGAGAGAAGAGAGGGAGCGGGGGGGAGAAAGAGGAAAGCAAAGGCAGATCAGTGAAAGGGAGCAGAGAAGGAGGTTAGGGCGTAATGTGTGCTCAGATGAGGCTGAAACAGGAGATGATGTTGCGCTTATATACTCTAAATATGCATTGTATTTTGTTTGCAAACTTTTTTTTGTAAAGAATATCATAAGTCTGTGTTTTGTTGTTGCAAGCTAAAAAATATCAACATACATTTGCAGGTCTTTACATGACGTGGACTGTGATCACATGGTTTCTATAGCATTAAATAATAAAAAATGTGAATATACTGTATGTGGAAAGTCACTGGCATTACACACAATCATACTCAAGGTGGATATTGAAATCAGCAATCACAGGAATACTTTGACATTCCTCAACTCACAAGTTATGAGCTCGACTCCATTTTTTATCAGAACGATGAATACTTCCAATTTATTTAGAATGCATGCACTTCCCATAATAACAATTCCTATCCCAAATGCTGTAATAAACATACATAGTAGGGAACATGATACTGTTTCTTACTTAGTTGAAGAAACATGGTATCGTTTTATGTGATAGCAAAAAACCAAACATATTTTTTTTAAATAAAGAAAGGAAATGAAACCCCTGAAATACATAGCAAAGATAATTATTTGTGTTGGGCTTATGTCGTATCCAAAAACAAACCCATATTCTAATTGTATGGGTTAATGGATCAAAGCATTCCGGCCTTTTTTCCAAATATTCTTTAGGACATTGCAAGTTCTCATTGTCTCGCAAAATGCAACATTTCTTGGTACCATTTTTCAAGCTGCGTGTGTTTAAATCATGCATGCACTGTATGTGTTCATTGCTTTTTTCACAAAGCAATGATATGTGTCATTGTTCCAACATAGAAAAACAAATAAATACATTGATTAGGGTAGGTTAAACCTAATATAATTTAACTAATTTACGTATCACTGGTTAGGGTTTGGGGTGAGGGTGACAGCAGTTGTTTAGCATTCTATACTCAAAAAAGGTCTCAATATTGTTGAGGACCCATGTAATAGGTCAGAAATTATATGTATCACCATTCAAAAACTCATATTTCTTCAAATCTAACACATACATCTGTAAATTCATGTCTAAATTCAAGTTCCAATACATGATTTAATGTTCCCTGGCAGCTTTACAATAGCAACATTCTTGAGTTACAGTGTTTTATATCAAGCTGAGTGTATAGGCTAAGTATTAGATACACCCAATGTGAAACATCCGCTCTGAAACCTTGACATGGTGACAGGGAAATGCCTCGCTCCTAACAGCTCTATTTATTGAATTGTAGCGAATATTCCTGGCAGCAGGAATTTAACCAAACCCAGACTGGAGCTCACATCTGCACCCAATCAGCTCGGAGAACACCCCTCTGTTCCTGCTCGCCTTCCATTTACTCACAAAGTCCTGCACTGGAAACAGAATGTTTATTTGAATAAATACTTTCGTCTGAACTACTGGATGGAAACACGTTAGCATTGCTGCATTGCTACATGCAGCATCTGTGCTGGAGAATAATCACCAACATGATTTGTTTTCTCTCTCCCTCTGGTGTGGATTTTTTTGGTGCAGTTGCTTATGTATAGGAAGTTCACCTTTATTCACTATGACAGGACTTGTGATGCTTTCATGGTACCAGAAGGGAGAATAGTCTCTCAACAGCATGAAGTATAGTGTACAGTGCTGCATGTCAAATACAAATAACACACTGCGTATCAAATCTTCCAGTTTTTATTGACTTATTTTCCAATAATTTTACAAGACAGTACATTTTTTAACACTCTTATTTAAGTGTGTTGCCTTTACAAGCTAGCTAACTAACTAACAGCAAACAGGACTTTATATACAATTTAGTAATGCTTAAATGATACAGCAAACACATGACAGTGCATGCATGTAGTGCACACATGCACAATGACAAACACACACAGGCATGGAACTTGAATTAGCATTTAACCAGCATGCACAAACAACTGCAAAAAAGACAAATGTGTGGACGATTGAACACACAGTTACACAACCAAGGTTTGGAATTATTTTTGCAACATTGGCAAATAGAATATTTAGTCTTTTCAGAATAAAGACCCTTTAACTTATGAAACTAAAATCAAACCTTCACAGAAACGTGTCAGAATAGAGTCATGTGCATGACTTGTTCTTCAGCCAGTGACGTGCCTGTTATGGATTTTGATGTCGCTGTAAATCCATCAGTCTGGTCCATATTGGAATATCTCAACAACTATTGGATGTATCGAGAAATCATTTTGTATAAACTCATGGTCCCCAGATGATGTACTCAACTCGTCTTTTTCATCCCTCAGCACCAACATGAAGTTGACATTTTGGGAAATGAGTCTGCTCTGATTGGTTAGCTGGCCGGCTCTGTTTTGATTGCTCAGAGATGTGTCAGCAATGTCCCGCCACTTAGCCTATCACATACAATGTGTTGGAGCGCTAGCCAATACAAGTGTGAGTGTTAGATAGTGATGTCACAAGAACATTTAGCTGCACAAAAAACACTAAATAACACTACAGGAAAGGGAAGACCCCCAAGCAGCATAAAGGGGCCTGTTTAAGGGCATTATTGCACTAAGAGACTCCGGTATGACAAATAAGTCCGATAGATTCTCGCAATATTAACGATGCTGAATCCCTGTAACAAACTTCCATTTTAATTGGCTATATTTGAGATTCATTGTCCTCTAAGCCTTGATCTGGCACGCTGCTGAAAGTACTTTGACACACTGAGACTAGCTGATGATTTGGAGACAAAACGGTGTGATCTCTTTCTATATTGGTTTATTTCTCTTCAGGCTATTCCGTAGGTGAAAGTCAATTCATCTGCACTTCTTGTCACACCCTCTCTTTGCCAGGGAAAATAAATCCTTCACATTCAGCTCACCATCTGAATATTGTCACTCTCTCCTTCCCTCGTCCTCTGTCCTATATTCCTCCCCCCTCCTCCTCCTTTTACTCTTCACCTCTTCTACCCCTGCCGTCTTTCATTTAAATATTTCATCCAGTTGTCTTGCGGCCTCCACGGCTTGCCAAGTGTCATCTAGATCCCAGGGCCCGACACTAAAATGGAGCACGGAAGTCATTTTTAGAGAGTCGTGTGTGTGAGGAAGAGGGGGGAGACAGAAAAAGGAGGATAAGCAGCTCGGCTGGGGTCTGAGACATCGGGCGGTGATAAGAAGTGAAAAGGTGGAGAAGACATGGGAGTGATAACTAATGTACTTCCTGTGTACTTCCTCTTCTCTGCTGTCAACCCCTCCCGCTGCCACCACCCCCCCCCTTCCCCTCTTTACTCTCCTTCAGCCTAAAATATATAACTGATGTGTGATGTGTGTGTGTGTGCGTGTGATCTGACATGTGATGTAAAGGAGTTAGCGTGTGTGCGAAGATGTACATTTATGTGGCTGTCGGACAAACTGACGGCTGATGTGGAGGTGTGTGTGTGTGTGTGTGTGTGTGTGTGTGTGTGTGTGTGTGTGTGTGTGTGTGTGTGTGTGTGTGTGTGTGTGTGTGTGTGTGTGTGTGTGTGTGTGTGTGTGTGTGTGTGTGTGTGTGTGTGTGTGTGTGGACTTACTGATGGGTGATGTGAAAGTGGGGTAGTGAGGGATGACATGGAAAGATGAGGGGGGGGGGTGAGTGAAACTTCTACTTAGCAAAGAGTGATGTGTTCGCTCTGTTTAACCGATGAGTGTGTTTTCTTTTCACCAAAGTGTGTGTTTTGTGTGTTCTCATACCAGGGTAGAATGCTGGTTCCGGTTGAGGTCAAAATGCATCAGATCGTAATGAAGGCTTTCAAAAATCACCGCAGCCGCCTGCAAAAAAAAGGAGGAGGATGAGATCGTGACGAAGAGGGAACAATCTGAGTTTCTATAGTCCTCAACACCGACTCCTGTTGTAGTTTAGATCGCAGCTGTGCAAACACAACGACAAACACGCTTTGGCTTTTAACACATTTCTGCCACCGTTGTCATGTGTACCTCGCCTCCCCCCCCTCTCCTATGGCTACAGCAGCACAGTACGTGGTGGAATACGTTAAGAGCGACACAATCACACCTACTGTACACTTCATCATTATATATGAGGTCCACTCATCCCAGGTGTAAATGAATGTCTTCTTCTGTCGCTGCTGCATAGGTTAACGGATGATGTGTTTTATAAGAAGACGAAAGATAGAAATGTATTTAATAAAGTTATTTATAAATGCGTAGCGACTGTGGACACCTTCTCAGTTACAACGTATCTATAATATCAATGTTAGTGAAGTATGAAATAGTATTTTTTTGATGACTTTGTGAAATAAAGGGAGGCATGTGGCGCAGTGGATAGTGTGTTGGTGTTCGGATCAGCGCAGCACAGGTTCAAACCCCACTGCAGTCAGCATATCGTTGTGTCTCTGAGACACTTCACCCCAATTTGCTCCTGTGGGGATTGAGTATGTAAATCGCTTTGGATAAAAGCGTCTAACAAGTGACATGTAATACAAATAAAATATGGCAATACTTCGTAATTGCTTGTCACTCATATTGTTCTTTTTTCTTTTGCATTTTAATTGTGGTTCTTTTAATGCAATATATAATTTATATAATGCGTTCAAATGTGATAAGTTATTGGTGGTCATCGCTGAAGTTATGACATTCCCAAAGTATAGGCAGATATTTTACATTACAAGCTCGTTATGTCACTATAAGTGGTCAGCATATTTTAAGTTAAAAATATCATATCAGTATCATGGTAAGGCAAATATTATCGAAGAATGTTTAAGATATGTGAAGAAAATATCGAATATATAAAAAGTGATTGGGTTGAAAATACTAAGTCCTTTACAAAAAGTACTTATAAAGTTATACAAACAAAAAAGAAATTAGGTATAGTTGCCCTATGCATACAGTATCTGATGTTAATCATATTTTAAGGCTCTTCTCACACACACACACACACACACACACACACACACACACACACACACACACACACACACACACACACACACACACACACACACACACACATACTCTTTCTTACAAGTGTGTTTCTGTGTGTATGGCACTTCTGTTCCGCTTGCCAGGATGCTCACTGACCCCCCACGTGTGTGTTTGACCTTTCAACTATGTGCTTCCCCCGCAGGAGAAAGGCCCTGCTCTCTGATGCACCTTTGGACATCCAAACACACACACACATACACACACACACACACACACACACACACACACACACACACACACACACACACACACACACACACACACACACACTGAACCATCCTTTGAGTGTGTGGATTTGGCCATGCGGGCCGACTCCGGTCAGGCTTCTGGTCATCCGCAGTAACAGATAAAAGGATATATCACTTCCTCAAATCCCTGAAACCATACGACACAGACACACACACACACACACACACACACACACACACACACACACACACACACACACACACACACACACACACAGACAGACACACTAGGCACTGAGCTCCTGAGACCCCCGCTTAGCACTTGATCCTCTCTCTGGGAGGTTGACACTTCAGAGGGAAAGCCTTCACAAACTCCCCTGGACTACACACACACACACACACACACACACACACACACACACACACACACACACACACAATCAGACCCTTCACGGAACGTACCACTGCGAGGGTCCTAAACCTCGGAGGCCCGTTCATGGTGAACTGCTGGTCAGCATCTGCTTACTGTCCAACACGCTGCTTCATATTTCCCCGGCCGTCAGTCATCTTTTGCCCCTTCGACAGACCACATCTCAGGGTTTGAGGTGCGGGGCGACACATCGAGAAAATGTGGCCAGTAAACAATCCTCTGTGTCACCAAATGCCCTCAAGATAGAATTATTTGAGCATATTGACCTCTCCTCTGCCCCCCCCCCCCATCAAGGTAGGGCAGATTGTCCGGCTAATTCAGACAGGCGGAGAGCAGACGTGGATGTCAAGTCAGCTAGCGTCTTCGGGGGGCCCAAGGGCACCTGACCGCCAGTTTGTGTGGGAGACCACTGCACCCCGGGGTGCCTGCATTTAACACGGCAGCCTATCTAGTGTTTGTGTAGAGGCGTGGACAAGCGTATAGATGTTGGTTCAACATGGGGTCAGGGTACGTTTACGTAAGGATGGTGTGGGGGAGGCGTGTGTACGAACACACAATTCAAGTGCATAAAAGGCTGAAGCTTATTGTAACTGACATGTTTCTATTGTGGATTTAGTTTACGCTAGATAGGGGATTTATTATGTACTGTAACTCCTACTCAACCATATTTCCTACAAATAGGAGTAGAACATCTGAGTCTGATCTGATTTATCACATTTTGTCACGGTTTGTGAAACAAGCAGGACCCAAATGCAGATTTAAACTGAAACTTCCTTTATTTCAAGGCTAGGATATATATGTACAATGACAAAACAGAAGACTCACCGCAGAACTAGTCAGGGAACAAGACGAACCGACCAAGACAGACAGAAAACCCAGAACTTAAATACACACAAGACTCAATCACACAACAAGACACAGGTGAGGAGGGAGGAGAAAACACAGGGACCCAGGTGAACATAATCAGACAATTAAACACACCAGGGAAACTAATGACAAGAGGAAAACACAGGGAAAAGGACCAGACAATAACCCAAAGGAAAACATGACATGGAAAACAGCAAAAACACCCAAACCTACAAAACTATAAACGTGACATAACATGAGAATCGTGACACATTTAGGTGGTGGAAACAGGCCTATCTTGTTTTGAAACAGATTTCAGTTCATGACAGTATATAGGATTTCATTTAAATGTAGTGCAAATTCTGACAGAATAGCTCAAATGTGTAAAACAAAGTGCTAATTCAAGCTTGTAGCCATCCATGACCGTTATCTAATAATGAAGAGTTGTGCTTCGAGTGCTCAGCAGTAGTTGGCGCAGTTTGTCAAGTCGGTAATTATTGCAGAACATGACGGCCCAACAAGAAGGCGAAATAAAAACAGTCTTACCTCAAACAGTGCAATACTTTCTGAAACTCATTTGCCTGTTTTTTCATAAAATATGGAGCCAAGCATTAAAGCTTTTAATACAATATCTTAAAGGTCCCATGTCATGGCCATTTCTACTGATCATAATTCCATTGTTGAGGTATACTAAAATAGATTTACATTGTGCAATTTTAAACTCACATTGGTTTCTCATACAGCATCTCTGTATAGTATGTGTATTCACTCTCTGTCCTAAAAGGCTTGTTGGAGCTCTTGCCCCCCCCTCCCTGTGAGCCTAGTGGCCGTCTGCGAGACAGCGAGACTCAGCGAAACCCAGCCCGAAACACACACACACCCACAGCATGGCTGGGAGTTTGTGTGTGTGCCTAGGCTGAGTTCCGCAGTGTCTCGCTGTCTCGCAGACCCCACACCAGCGAGCCTCGCAACATCCCGCCGAGTGTGTGTGTGTGAAGAAGTCAGCGGATTGATCTAAACGTAACGGCTCGTTATGTTACGTTACGTCACTATACCCCAATACGTCACTATACCCAAGAAGTAAACAATGGAAAAAGAGAAATCTCCAATGAGGCCTTCTGGGGCAGCAGACAGGTATTTTCTGTGTTAGAGTTTTACTCCCTACAGGGTGTACTTTGAGGGTTTGTGACTCTGCAGACCGTTTACATGCAGAAAAACCTACATAACACACAAGAGTCGGGTAATAACCAGAAAAGCATGACATGGGACTTTTAAGGTTTTTATTTGTTTTCTGGGATTCAGAAAGAAACGAGAAATGTCTCGCGCAAATTGAAAATTAGCAAAACAAGAGTTTGATGAAAATGTACCTATTGTGAGCCCGTCTAGACAGCACATCCAACACATTTAAATAAACTATTATATATTTTGACCATTAGGGTTTATCTTCTTTGGTTTGTGTTTGGCTTAGTAGCAAATAAGTCAACCTTTTCGATATTTATTCAAAATCATTTCCTGACCTTTATTGCTTTGCTAAATAAGAATTAATCATGCTTTAGTTGCCATGCATGTTATAGTGTATTAAAGACAATGGAAATACATTGAGATTGAATATTTAGGAAATCCTTGTGAAGACCTTGAATTAGTCTAAATTTCTACATCCCTTATCGTAACCCACCTCACCCTAACCAACACAACCTATGTCTAACACTTGTTTGACACTCAGCTTATTTCCTTACCCTAAAATTGTTTTGCAATTGTATGCAGAATCAAACTTCCATTGTGTCGCATCGGGGACTCTCATGAGAGGGCCAGCATTGGCATTGTCACAGCTAGAAAACATGCTCTAATTGTTTTTCTTGCTCTGCTTCTTCTTTACTTTCTCTGTATCACTCTACCACCATTAAATGTATCCGTTGCTCTTCCTATTAACAGGTATCTTTTACAGGGTAGTGGTGGGTTGGAAGTGGGTGGGTGAAGGAGGGAGGCTTTGGCATAACAGCAGGGAGAATGTCAGAATAAGATAAACACCGGGTGAAGCTGAAGTGGCTTTGGACTCGGCTCGAGCTGAAGTGACAAGAGTATCGGCCTGTGATTTGTATCCACTGTGTGGAGTGGCTCCCACGCACTCACTATACATCCTGAAATATACGCCATTTGACTCCTGAGTGTTTCTGTAACCTGATATGTTTGTATAGCCAGCAATATCATAATAAACTGTATCACAGTGGAGCTGCTAATGGTAGCAGGTCCGCAGAGCTAATAGTCCTTCATCACAAAGACATTTTGAATTATCATATTAGGGAAAAGCACGGATATAAGAAATGTAATTCATGATGGATGAATTTCATTTCCATTGCTTTGAGTTCAGGTATCTGGTATTGTGCATTTTGCCTACTGTGGCTATACAATGGCTTTAAAGTAGACCACTCTCACACTCTGGATAAAGATGTCATGGTCTTAGGCATTGCACATGTTGCATTTGGGATAGGATAGAACAATACATACCTGCCCATGAGACTGCCAAGTCTCTAAGTCCTGAAAAATCCAAGCCACTTCCTGTATTTACTGCATAGGCACCCAGGAAAAGAAGACAGCATGGGATACCTGGAGTTCTTGTGACTTGGCAACAGAGGACTTGTGGCACTGTCAAGGGCAAAATCATCCATTTCCATTGTGAAGCACTTCACAATTCTCTTTTCTTATCACACCAGCATGTCTTGAGTTTCTCCAGAAGAAGGGAAAAGGAATAGAGCAAATCCCCCGAACTAAGGATATCCTTGTGCAGTACCTCTATAGAGCAATGTACCTGAGGTGGCAACAAATATGCCATCTCCAATAGACGTTAGATGGACCCAAGACATTGGAAACCATCTTGGTCAACTTTCTCACAGTCAAGCCAGTCCATCGTTGAACCTTTAAGTTGCAATTGCAAAAAAATCCTCAATAAAGTTCACATCTCTTTTTCACAAGGCGTTAACTGAATGTTCAAGGGCCCAAATGTACTAAGAAGAATGGTTTTATGAAAAGGGGATCATTTCACATATTACACGGAGTACATTGAGAGGTTTCTCCTTGATCTGGAAACAGTAAAAGGAAGTATGTGATCTAGGTCTTGGGTCTTTGGTCGAGGTCTGCCTCATACTGTATGTGTCAGTACTAGCTTTCCAGGCAACCATTTTTAACTGGACTTTTATTTTTGCATCAGAAATAGTTTCTAATGTTTATGATAACATTGTACTCAACAAAAGTATTCTCAAATCTTATCTTATAGTTTCAAGTATTATCAAAATCTAGAATGATCAATCTACGATTTACCTTTAATTTACCTTTACCTCCAACTGAGACCTGAACCCATTATATTCCTCATGCAAGCAGCCACTCTACATTGAGTGTCACTGCCTTAGGGTCACGTCCCCTCTAATGAATGAAATATGGGAATTTGCTCCCCCCCCAACCCTTACATTTAGGTTATGACCATATGGTATCAGATTTTCCAAAAGCAGAAAGACAGTTATTTGTTCCTCTAAATATTCACTGTTAGATCGATCCAAAAGTCACCTGATGCATAGCTTTCACCAAACTCTTCCAGCTTCACGATGCTGTACATGTTTGCCAAGGTTGTTGGTTGTTCTGTCTCCTCTGCACGCATATCTTCGCAAGTTAAACACAGTCTCCTTGAATCATACATAACTGATGCACATGTTATCTATAAAGCAGTGTGTAACTGCTCTTGGTGAGTACATCTGGACTGGTGTTTATCACTTTAACAGGCTGTAAGAAGATCCAAGTTTAACTCAGTCACTTGTCTTTTAAAAACTGGGTCTGTTCTTGATTTGGCCCTATACTGCGTCAGCGTTAACCGACCAGGTTATTGTTTTGTTGGCTTTCACTCATTGTCTGTGGCACATGGTCCTAATTGCCCTGTGTATTTGTTCTGGTTGAGGATAAAACATAGCATTGTGCCTTTTTTTCCAAAACAAGCTCTTGTACAGACTTTTGCCAGGTGTGTGTATATCTTGACACAAACAAGAGCCAAACTGACCGGTGACATCATTGGTTACTTCGAGATTTCAAAAGTCTATCTGATCGGCAAGCCGCCCTACTGATTAACAACCCAACTTGTGATGGATATCAATTGAGAAATTATAACTTTCTTAACCCTCCTGTTCTCTTCGGGTCAAATCTGTGCCCATCCCCCCACATGGATCACACCTGGCACACGCAATACATGTTCAGTGTCTATTCTTTGTATATTTACTGCAGTATTGCGTGTGCCAGGTGTGATCCATGTGGGGGGATGGGCACAGATTTGACCCGAAGAGAACAGGNCACACACACACACACACACACACACACACACACACACACACCAGATACACACACACACCAGATACACACACACCAGAGACACGCACACATTGTCTTCATACTGTCTCGTCCTGCTACTGGCCCTGCAGCTCGTTAAACTACATGAGCATCTTCCGGACACACACACACACACACACACACACACACACACACACACACCACACACCACACACCAAACACTAGGGATCTATGTTATTGGATTATTGTTGATATTGTATGCTGATATTTTTTTATTTATCAGGAGAATTCAATGTGCTTTATAAGGTAATACAAGTATAGCAAAAATAAAATAATAAAAAATGTAAAGTTGCAAAAGTATCCAAAAGTGATAAAAGAGAAACAGCATTTGAAAGTGTTAAATACATTGCTAAAGGTTAAAACTAGTCTTAAACTGCACTGCACTGTTTCTAAGTTACAATCAATTATGTGATAAAAGCAAACCACAGACAAACTTTTTTCACCCGATTCTTCAGAAAATTCCGTCACATGCGTATAATTCAAGCATTGTTTTACCGTCCTGTGTTATTGGCAGAAATTGTTATATTGGGATACTGCAGATATTTCATTTTAAAGCCTTTATCGGCCAATACTGATGACCTAACAATGTCAATGTGCATCCCAGACACACACACACACTAACTTGCCAGACAGAAGTAAGTAAATGTTGGAAACAGCACTGACTTCTTGGCAGTCAACTAAAAAGTGTCTCACACTGGAAGTCATTCAGAATGTCGGTCCAGTATTTGTCTTATTTTAGGACATGTTCTCATGGTTCTGCTGGCAGAACTCAATTACATGTTCCCTAATACAGCGGCTCTGCTCTGGAGCTTACAGTAGGATTACAGTAAATACACATATATCTGCTTTGTGTCAGCACAGGAAGTGTGTGTGTGCGCAGAGATCACTCCATTTCCTGTTTTAGCCATTTTCCCAGGGTGCCTCAGTGTGGGCCCGTCAGCCAATCGGACCTCACAGTGAGGGGCTCCTGGTTGATCACCTTTGATCTCTATTATTACAGGTATGTTCGAAGTCCATTACGTAGTTTACCCTGTTTTACAACATTTTGACGTGTATAGATTTGTTTTTCCTTCATAAGAATACATATTACTTCTCTTCTTCCTTTTCCTGTTCTTGTTATTGGCTTAGAATTTGAAAAGTATTTGTTATTTATTCTTCATTGAGCAACTAGAATCAGAATTAGGTTTACACATACATGGAATAAGCATCGGTGTGAATGGTGCATACATAACATATTGAGAAATATTTACATTAAATATACATTGACAAAAGTACAGTACTTAATGGCAAAATACACTGCAAAAAATAAAAGAATATGTGCAGTATAGGGATAAGTGGAGAGCTGTGCAAATATTAGAAGATGTAGATGTGTACAAATTGTTGTAAACATATTAAAATGAACAACTTTTAATGCAACTCAAAGTGTTTATGAAGGGGGTCAGAGTCAGATAAAGGGGGTAAGAGACCCAAAATATCCTAAAATAAATATAAATATTTATTTGGTATAAATAACATGCCAATAGAAAATATTTTAGCATATTCCTGTGTCCTTTGCACTGTTCTTCCACCCCTGAGAAACAAGCCATTCCTCACAAAAACATATTTTGGGAAGGGAAAGGAGAACAGGGAGGAGATAGAGAAGGGGAAGAATTGGGGAGTGAAGGGGGGAGGAAAAAATGAGGAGAGGATGCAGCCTTGTGAGCCAATTTAAGAAATAACTGCTGATGCATCAGCTATTGACTGTTTGAGCGCTCGTGATAACGCTCAAGGCGAAACTGGGAGCAAAATGACAGCATCAACTGCCTGCAATAAAGTGCAGAGCGCCAGACCAAGGGAGCTCTAATTGACAGCTGTCAACCTAATGGGAGCCATGACGGAAGATTCTGGGAGAGGGAGGAAAAGAAACACTGTTTATAAACCATCAGCCACTTATCCTCAAGGAAGGGAAGGGAGGGGGGGAATGAGGGAGATCTAGCCCCCCCCCCGCTCCTCTGTCTCTCCGTCTATGATTGCCATTTGTCTACTTGCTTGCTTTTTCATTTGCTCCTTCTTTCTCTTCCCCGTGCATATTATACTCTTTTTTTTTAACAATCTCATTACCTTTCTGTCTTTCCCTATGATAGAATATTTAACTATGCAACAGTTCTCCCACTTTATATCTCTTGGTCTCTCTTGTTTCATTGTGGCACAGCGTGGTGAGGCAGGAGCACTGAGAAAAGCAGAAGAAGGCCGTAACTAATCACAATGTCAGTTAGCTGCCTGGGAAAGACTCACTCTCCACAAAGTAATGCGGGGAGAGGACTGAGACTGGGACGCAGAGAGTGACAGGGACTGAGAGTGTTTTCAGCTCAGCATGCATGCTACAGTGAAGAAACATGGAGAGTTTTAGTCAGATAGGGGATACAAATGGCAGATTTAGCAGAATTTGCCATTTTTGACACCTCACACATAAGTAGTGTGCAGTTCAATAGAAGAGTGATTTTCCTTTCTCATAATCTGTAATTTGTGAACTGTGCAAACTAGAAAGTATGTTTACAAAAGATACGCAAAACTAAATGTGTGTTTCAGAATACTCTGTTTAGTTATTTCTAACACCTAGAATGTTCTGACAACTAGCCAACCCTAACCTTAACCCTAGCCCTAGCCCCAGGTTGGCATTGGCGCGCACTGGAATTGAAAAACAAATAGCGAAACCTAACAGAATTATGACTTTATTAATGAATAAAAAATAAATCATAAACTAAATGAAAATGTGTTCATTTCGACAAACGGAAAACAAATTAAGGCTGTTTAGGGACCTGATGTTGCTATAGTAACTCATTTTAAAGATTGTGTTTGACCATTCAGGACGCGGCAATAAAATAAAACATGTGTCTATGTCTCTGTACAAATGTGAAAATGATCCTGTAGTTTGACAAAGTCTAAGGCAATAACCTTTTTTCTCTGCATTTGATCGAGAATTCTGTCCCATTCATGACAATAAGTCATACTAATGTTAAGGAACCATACACTTGTACTACACTTCATTTCAGGGAAAAACTCCCCCTCATTCATTTCATTTTCTCAATCTGATCCGTCAGCAGGGTCCCACTTCATCCCAGAATGATCAGATGGATGATCCGTGAATATAAAAAAAAGAGTTAATGTCTTTCAGTCAGAGTGAGGTGGGAGGCATTGGGAGCATAAAAGGACAGCCACCTTTCAGATTAATGGACTGCAGATGGAAAACTTTGAAGTGCTGTTATTCAAATACATCCACTTCATTAGGAATTGGAGTGGAAGACTTTCTTTTCAAGGATGAGTAACATCTGAATTTCATGTTTCAACGAAGGACTTCAGTCATTCTTCTACCCTGTCGTGTTTGTCGTTTCCAGGCAATGGGCTTTGTAATGCTGAAGAGGGATACTTCAGAATAAAAATGACTAAATGAATGAACTGAAAAGTCAAAATTATTCCAAAAACCACTATTAAATAAAAGTACTACATAAAAGTAGCGGGTAATTTGAGGCGGGTGCCTAATTTGACATAAAAAAAAACCCATTACAGTTAATGAACGGCTGAAGCAAAGGTATTGTTTATAAAAAATACACGTTCACACTCTTAATTATTAATACAATTATGAAGAGCTTTTTAAAGCAGGTTAATTAGCTCCATTGTATTGACATCTTGCATTAGATCATATTGCCACCCACTGGACGGGAGCATAGAATCTGATATTGTATTTTTAATAACCACACTGTGAAACAGCAAATGGCCCTGTGTGTTAGTCAAAGCCGAACAATGTGTGTGTTTGCGAGTGTACCCGCATCCTCCTGTGTGTGTGTGTGTGTGTGTGTGTGTGTGTGTGTGTGTGTGTGTGTGTGTGTGTGTGTGTGTGTGTGTGTGTGTGTGAGTGAGTATATTTAAATGGGCCACTGCATCTCGACTTAGATCCACCGCGAGTGCAACGTTAACACACATCAAGCATGATTAATCTCTCGCTCTCATCTACAATCAATCATACACACACACACGCTCACACACACACACACACACACACACACACACACACACACACACACACACACACACACACACACACACACACACACACACACACACAGAGAGAAATCACAGAAATCAGCTGCTTTTCCTTCCCGGCTGCCATCTATCTCTTGTCGGACAGAACCAGATCTGTCTTGATGTTAATATTTACATAAATCATGCTTAGCCTCTTTGGACACCATGCTGATGATAGGTGTTTCTGAAAAATCAACGCGGGTGAAAAATCCTCCCACTCTGGGAAAGTGTCATTGAGTAGCTAATAATGACCAGTGTCACCGTCATCAATCTGCACCGGGAGGACAATACACACACACAAACACCCACAAAGCTATTTTAACACCATGCAGCTGCTGCTTACTGCTAAACATCCTTCATTTTAAATACTTGTAGAGGATGTAAGACGCGTGAAAAAAATGACAGGTAAAAAAATATACTTGATGTTTGATGTTGGAACACTGCTCCCATAACAATGACCTGTTTGGTCTCGGATAGCTTTGAAGCCCAAAGACAAAAGCCGCTCGCCCGAGCTTTGTCCTTTCCTGATGTCAGAAACAGTAAATACGCTTGGTCAGAAAGAAGTGTGTGCGCACGTATTCACATGTACAGCGTGACTTAATGGACACGTTCTTTAGGCAACATCAATGCTGCCGTGAAAGATCATCACTGCTAATTTAAGGACCTGGATTACCCGACGCGCATACCACCACTGTCCAAAACCCCACCTGTGTTGGAGTTGGAGGGGGGGGGGCAAACGAGGACGGTGTAAGATCAAGTTGATTACATCCAACTATGCCGCAGACCTAATTGGCGAGCGTGACAGTGTGCTGAGCTTGTCATCTCCAATCATTAGGTCCGTCAGAGATCCATCAGATGCTCGGCTAATTAGCAGAACGCTAATGAAGCTGGCAAAACAACTCCTCTTTTAGACGGCTGAATGCGTCGCCGGGGTGGGGAGAAGTGTGTGTGTGTGTGTGTGTGTGTGTGTGTGTGTGTGTGTGTGTGTGTGTGTGTGTGTGTGTGTGTGTGTGTGTGTGTGTGTGTGTGTGTGTGTGTGTGTGTGTGTGTGTGTGTGTGTGTGTGTGTGTGTGTGTGTGTGAGTGGGAAGGCTTGTTGGAAGGATGGAGGATAAGGAAAAGGATAAAGAGAGAAATGTAAGACAGGAAGAGTTGACGCCATGTTCGCCTGCATCATGTCGTGTTTTAGGTAATGACCAATTAAGAGCACATGAAAACCCCCAAATAAGCAGATTTAGAGGAAGTGTTCAATACAAATACTGACCTTTAACCTGGATTGTGTTGTTTTAACATATTTGATGGTTGGACGAGCCACTGAAGCTCGATATGATGTAACTGCTGTCTTATGCCACAAACACACAAAGAATGCTTCGTTTTCTAAGTGCAGAATCAGTGACAAAAAAGGGAGGGAAAAAGAGAAAGAAAGAAAGCGGAAAATACAAGAAGTTGGGGGTACTCTGCCCCCTTCCGAGTTCCTAATCAAGGCCTATCATTTGCCATCCTCCCATAACTCTTGCCATCACTACAGCGCAATCAATTTGTCATCACTCTTTGTGTGCCATGCAGTTCTCCTCAACCTTATAACTTGCAGCTGTGAGCAAGGTAGGAAGGGGATGTGGGGAGGAGGAGGAGGAGGAGGAGGAAAGAAGGCAAAAGAAAAAGCTGCCAATAGTCGAAAATGAAACTCCTCCTTCGCCTGTTTGTTCTCGTCCGCTCATCAGAGATATAAATGCCTCATTTTCTCTCCCCACTCTCACAAGCTGAAACAAAAGTCCTCTCGCTTTGCATCCATCCATCCATCCATCTGTCCCCCCCCATTCCTCCGCACCCCCCCTCCCCCGTTGTGTCCATTAGAGCTAAAACATTTTGATCAAGTAAGGCCCTGGGCTGAGAGTACATAAGACTCTCTCTCTCTGTGTGCCAGCCTCTGATTGACCATTAGGGCCATTGATGAATGTGGCTGTCAGAGGGCAGACAATTAAATCAAATATGAAACAAAGTCTCTATGACGGGCCCTTCTGATGGAGCAAACCAGTCTTCCGCCTTGCGATTAGGCTAATAGTTACATTTCTCATAGCACTCTACGTGTGTGTGTGTGTGTGTGTGTGTGTGTGTGTGTGTGTGTGTGTGTGTGTGTGTGCGCGCGGGCGAGAAAGTACTTGTTTATACGTACTACAAAGTCATTGCAGTGTGTCTTCTGACTGCACCACTGCACAGATGTAATTATGTACTGGGAGGCTGCAGGCATATGCAGAAACGGGATTTCGTTGAGAGTGAAACAAAGTTGCAAACAAGAGTGCGCTCAGGTAAAATGGCTTACAGTGAGATGCTAAAGGTCATGCATAAATCAAACACTTAAAAAACTGAACCGTTGACTTTAATTAGATGTATTACGTCAACAGATCTCACATAACTGTGTTAGGTTATAGTTAAAAGCAATGATATTAACTTTAAATTAAAATTAGATTCAACTTAATATTATTGCTTCTCAACAGTTGTGTGAATTCTGTTGACATAATACATTGAATTAACATGAACAAAAACTACTCCAAAACAAAAGCTACAAGGATGACTTGAAATCTAAAAATGTAAAAAAAACAAATTATTAGTGTCGTAAATGATGTGATGAGAACACCAAAAAATCTCCTTCCCGTTTAATGGGAACATAAAATAAATGCAGAGTTCAGTTTTTTATCCTCGTCAAGTCCGAAGGCGAAGGGGGGGGAGGAAGTAAGAAATCAAAGCTAATAAAAGGGGAGGGGGGGTAATAGATACAAAGATGCAATTAAATGATGGTGTTAATGACCAGAACTTTGTGAGGCCAGACGTGACTTCAGCAGGCCCAGGCTAACAGAGGGAGGGCGGGTCGAAGGGAGGAGGGGGGGGCTGATTTATTGACACTTATCGGGAATGAACAGATCAAAGGCTCGGCCAGATGACAGGCAATCAATCAAGCGTCAAATGAAAGATGGCAATTGTCCATTAAAGCTCTCTTCCAGAATACACCCCCCCCGGCCCCCTCCCCGGGCTGTGAAATAATCTTTAGACTAGGAGAAAAAAAGTATTTCCCAGAAACTGAAGGGAAGGAGAGAAAGACGAAAAACACGGAGGATGAATTTCTTAGAAATTGGTTTGTAGGTGAATTGTGTAGAAGTACACTTATATGACGGAGTGTAAAGTAAATGAGAAAGGACCTTAAAACTCAATATGGTGTGTGGAAATACACTCCAAATTCCTGTAGAGCAACATAATAGTGTGACAGTATTAGTCCAACACTGTATTAGGCATTTCACAGTAATGTTACAAACAAAGATCTTTAAAGACAAATGTGGCTTAAAGAAGTCACTTCCTGTCATATATCAGGATGTTTCAGTTAAGACCCTAAAAAGAGATCAGCTACCATCAAAGGCCTCCGTGACAGTCAGCTGACCCATCCTTTATTAATATCTACGAGGAGGAGGAAGAGGAGGAGGAGGAGGCGCCGTAAAGAAGTGAAAAGAGATAGAGAGGGACCTATGGAGGAACAATTCATCTGACTCGAAGAGAATATGAGAAAGAGAAAGCGTTTTGCATTGAACGCTCGCACACTGTTTCTAGGACACATGCACTGGTACGCTGAGTTTGACCTGTGACCTCTCGGAGAGGCAAAGATTATTGTTCTACCGGGAACCACTTGTTCTGACACATCTGTATGGAAGATATGAATAAACTATTGATTAACAAATATAGACAGTGTTTAATCGTTTGAGTTTTAATCGTTTTGTGTATTAAAAAGGGGAAAGTGAAAAATAAATTCCTGTTACAGTATTCAAAAGCCTTAGGTGGCGTATTTGGTCGAAGCAGCAGATACAAACCCAAAGAGATCACATTTGTCACAAACTGAAAAGCTGAAAATAATACAAAAAGTGATTAGAAATTATAGATCAAATGCTCTCTATTATCATTGCAGCTTTACAATAACAACAATGACCTTTTTTATTAATTAAACTTGGTAAGAAATGTTGAAATGTGGCGTTCAGGGTGTTTGGAATTCCAATAAACCTCCAATAATAAGTCATAACAGAGGTATGTGTTTGATAATAAGAACAGTTATGATGGGATGTGTGTAGCATGGGAGGACAAAAGTTGGAGCTGTGAAAAGCACAACAGCATGTTTGCCCTTTCCTTTACAGGACACAACAAAATATGTTTTTGGTAATAATGAAAAGTAACTGAATGACGGGGCGTGGAGGAAGGAGGCGGTAAATACAGAGGGGGTGAGAAAGAAAGAAAGAGAGGGAGAGGTAAATTAGGTTCAAATCAAAGCCAGTGCGTACCTGCTGCGCGCCGAGGCGCCTCCTGCTTCCTCCGCGGCATATCGGTTTCGGGGCCCCAGTAGGGACTTCTTCTCTGTCCACGGTGCTTCGATGCTGACCCGCAGAGCTTTGATTCACAGTTTCCCCCCCTGGGTGCGCTCTCAGGGCTCCCACATAGATCGGGTGGGTGTATTTAATGAGGGGAGGGTGTCCAGTTTTCGCAACAAAATAAAAAAAGGAGATACAGCCAATCAAAAAGAAAGTAGAAAGGTTAAAAATAAGAAATCAGCCTCCCGGTTTGCTGCTCTCTCCGTCGGTTGCTCCGGCTTGGATGGGAGCAGGAACAGAGGAAGCTTCGCGGCTATAGGAGTCTTTAAAAAAAAGCGTGTCCTCCGTGTGATCCTCTTTACTTGGCGTTGGAGGCTGCAACAGGCGAGCTTAAAGAGGGGGATAAAACCAAATGATCGCGTCAGTCAAAAGTCCGCAAACAAGGGGGAGACAACACATCAAGAGCTGACACAACTGAAGCCCTGCGCCTCTTCTACGGTTCAACCTCTCCGCCGCTGATAGGCGTCACGTAGCTCTCTCTCCCTCTCCCTCCCTCTCTATCTCACCCCTCTCTTTCTGTCAGCCTTATTCAAGCCTTCCGTTTATTCCAAAAGGCTAATCGGGGAGCTTGAAATGCGCGTAATGTCAGTCATATTACCGCAGATGGTGAACACACACAGTAAGATTCACAAGCACACGCGGCGTGATCTTACTTACTTTACGGGCTGATCCCCCATGAAGCCCTCCCGGTAATCACGCGCATTTCAAAGCCAAGACCGGCTGCCTGAAAGCATCTCATAAAAATCCATTCCAGTCCGGTTGTTTGGTGGTGTAAACGAAGAATAAAAAGCCACATGCAGCGTGCTTTCTACAGTTTGTTATTCTCCAGCGAAGGAGAAATGAAGAGGTGGAGGAAGAGGAGGAGGAGGAGGAGGAGGAGGAGGAGGAGGAAGAAGAGGAGGAGGAGGAGGAGGAGAGGAGGAGGAGGAGGAGGAGGAGGTGACGGCCGCGGACTGGTCACTTATACGCACCTACGATATTTTGTCCGCGGAGCGCTTTGAAAAATCCCGCGGAGGAGGAGGAGGAGGAGGTGACGGCCGGGGACTGGTCACTATACGCACCTACGATATTTTGTCCGCGAGCGCTTTGAAAAATCCGCTGAGGGCACAGCCAGGATGCGTGCGTGTGCGCGTAACTGCGTATCTGTGTGTGTGTGTGTGTGTGTGTGTGTGTGTGTGTGTGTGTGTGTGTGTGTGTGTGTGTGTGTGGGTGTGCCTGAATCGATGAGATACGTGCTTGATTGGGTCTCCCTTGTTGTAATAATGTACATGAGGAGGAGGAGGAGGAGGAGGAGGAGGAGGAGGAGGAGGAAGGGCTCAGGCTGCTCCCATGCATGCAGGCTGGAGCGCACCGAGCTCTAACGCCTTCTGCCAAACACTTTATTGGCCGCTGGTGGTACTTTTCTCCCGTTTTTTTCTCTTCCCGTGGCCTGATAGGAGCTATTTAAATCAGCCACACAGCGAATCAAACCAGCACTGCGCTCTTTCTTTGCGCCTCAAGTGACCCGAGAGGCGCAAAAATAAAACCTCACCAAAGCGCTGTTATTTCAATGGAATAAAGTTGTTTTCTTTTCCCTAGCAGGTAAGCTCAAAAATCCTCAGTTGTAGGTTGTTGTCATTCTTTTTCTGGAGATGTTTTCATCACCTCACAGTGAGGGATAAAAGTGTGTGGATTTTGTTGGAAGTGGATGAAAAATATTCTCCTGTGTTTTTTTCAGGCGATCCTTGAGCTGAACACAAACGGCTTCTCGAAGTGAAGAGCAATGAGGGGCGAGTTACCAATCTTTCCCTCGCCTCCCGTCTTCCTCCGCGCCAGATGTGCTTGCCGCTGCGCCTCGCCTCTCACGCCGGAGAAAAGGCTCTCTTCTTCGGATCCGCTGTGGGGAATCAGCCGGTGTCGCTTCTCTGGTAAACCTGGAGGGAATGTGTCCGCTCGACTCCTCCGTCTCCCCGGGCTCGGGTGGAAGGATTGATAGGTTGGTGACTCTCCGCCGATTCAAGGATGTTTTCGCTCTAATCTCACCGCGACTGTGTGCGCCGCTCAGCCGCTGCATGCCGTTAGATCCGCCCAAGCATCTGTCCGTCTTTCCATTGGCGCATCCATCAGTGTCACACACACACACACACACACACACACACACACACACACACACACACACACACACACACACACACACACACACACACACACACACACACACACACACACACATATACACGCCTTGCAATACTACAATCCCACCCCACATTGTACGCTCAAACATAACTCACGCGCACACACACAACACGCCCGCGCCTCCTCGCGCTCTGATTGACACAGCCCACTTTCTTAAAAGCCTGTCAGAGAGCGCGCTGCGTTTTTTGTCTCCCATTTCCTTCCCCAAATAGGAGTCCGAGTGTTGTTGTTTTTGTGGTTGTCTCTCGTGGGGCCATTGTTTTTTTGTTTTGTATTCTTATTCCGAAATATCTACAATAAATGGAAAATAACTACTTATGTCAAACGACATCTTCTCAACATAAAACATCTCTAAATATTTCATGCCGCTCTGCGGGTTTTTGCGCTCGGATGAGAATACGCGCATTTGTTTGCGATTACTGTTTGTGAGAGATGCACATAGCAAGGCAACGCATGGCAGCGTAATTCAGAGTGAGTTTATGAAACAGATTAACTCAATTACAGGGAAGTTCACCTTCTAAGATCCCGAGGCAAATACGAAGTCTGCTTTTTGGTCAGCAGCACAATTTATCGCTTTTTTACACTATTAATTAGTAATTGAAGGAGGTCGGTTTGTCATTTCGAAACATTAGATATTCATCATTTGTATCACCTTTCAAACTTACCACAAAGTGTCTGCCTGTTATTTTCTTAACTTTTTAAAATTCTATATCATTTTAGTTGGCCAAACATTTTTATTTATGTATTAATTACAAATGTCAAGACATTAACTTTGGTCTTATTTTATCGAAAATGAAACTCTCTAGTGTGCTTTGACCAATCTTGCTGAACTGAAAGTCAGACAGACATCGCCAAAGAGAGAGAGAGAGTGTGTGTGTGTGTGTGTGTGTGTGTGTGTGTGTGTGTGTGTGTGTGTGTGTGTGTGTGTGTGTGTGAGGAGAAGGGTTTGGGAGAGAGATACTTTGATTTACACATAACTCAAACATATGACACAATGCATGTGTTCTTCTCTTAAATGCAACACAAGTATAGTACACACGTATTGTGTGCCTTCCTTCTGTGCCTGATATGTTTGTATGGACTGCAGACAAAATGCTATTTGTTTGTGTTTGTCTTAACTTTTCTTACGTTATCCACGGTACGATGAATAAACGGCTGTCTGCGCAGTGTTCAGAGTTGTGTTCAACCATCAGTGTGTGAAAAAACGGTTAAGACTCGTGCACAAGTGGTGAATATTATATTTCCAACAACGCAAAGCCAGTAGATGACTGTGTCAAAGCCATAAAGCTTTATTTACATTGCTGTTATTTCCTCTTTATTAGCATCATGCCACCAAGTAAATAATTACGTTCGTAATAGTCTGTAACGTAAACGCAGTTATACGATTTGCAAGTTATTCTATTTATGAAATGTATTTTTTTTTGTTATGTAAGATTCGGTGATGCGTTAGGGTATGTGTGAGAGGGTGTTTGCACGCGTCTGTGTGAGTGTGCGTGTGTATCTGTGTGTGAATGAGAGAGAAAAAATGGGGCACACAGATCATATTAAAGGTTTGCGTAAAACTTTCCCAACACTGACATGTTGTGAAAGGGGTTGATGGAAAGTTGCTTAAAACAATTAGAAAACACAGATCTGTGACAATAAAAAAAGCACTGCTTTACATTAGCGACAGCTGCTCATTGGTAATATTAATGTAACTACATGTATGGAAGAGTCTGGACATTTAGTTGTAGAATAGGAGTTTTGCGCTGTAATTCTGGCTGCCCGTACGCAGTAAACTGCACATCTGGATTAGTAACTTCATCATCAATTGATTATTTTAGATGATCGTGAAACATATTTTTACGTATTTTACGCAAGAATGGCTTTGCAGAGTGTTTCCTTTTTTTCTTTTTCTTTTGAAAAGTTGTTCTTCCCTAAATAAATCACGAACATTAAAACCAGTGTCCTATTTTTACCACACAATAAAACGTCTTCATTCCAAAAGTATTATCCAAAGTCAGATAATGTTATTATTTCTCAGGCCTATAAATAGGATAAATATGACATTATAGCGCTGATGCGTGCATGTTCTCACTGATCTTAAAACGAATTTAATTTAACTGTGACATTCAAGTTGCACTAATGATATGAGCACATGTACTTCTTCCCTCTAAAACCAATATGCATCATATGGAGAAATAAATCTGCGGTGACATGTTAGAGTTCGCTGGAATCACAGGAAACGGAGCAATAAGCGCGTGCATTTGTGTGTGTGTGTGTGTGTGTGTGTGTGTGTGTGTGTGTGTGTGTGTGTGTGTGTGTGTGTGTGTGTGTGTGTGTGTGTGTGTGTGTGTGTTATGTACTGTTAACAATAAGACAATTTAATGATGGTGTTTATGGGATATTATAAACCTGCACCTGTGCATATATTCTGGTTAAAATGTGATGAAAACTGAAATCATTCCACGACCTAGGTACAAATGAATAACTCAATAATATAAAGAAAACATGTGATTGTCCAAGATTGCTCCCATGGATATAATAATGTAATCATAGCACCAAGTAATGATTGCATTATTATCCTAATTTTACTAAAACCCTGCAAACAACATTGCATAGATATAGATCAGAAAAAGGCAAAGACTGTAAACTCTTCGTGTTTTATTGGAAATTTAAAAAAACGCATTTGGGATGCCACAGTCCCCTCTAGAGAAATATGAACACTAAACTTAAAATCCCCCAAAAAAAGGTCTCAAGGAACTGAAATGACCATGAGGCGTTGTTAATGCAATAGATAAGAAGATGTTGTATGCATAACATGAGCTTTTCATGCGTTATTTGGGATTTTTGAGGGCTATGGAAAGTACTGTCAGCACCAATCACAGACATAAGACATACAAACATCATGCATTTGGCCCAAGACCCAAACTGAAGTAATGTAATGCAATGTAGACCTAAAGCAATTATTTAAAAATGAGCAAAATCCATTAGGGATCTATATAAAGAGTCAAATCTGACCCTGCAAACAACACTGCAAAAATAAAATGTCAGTCAAAGTTTTTTTATTAAAAATGTTTCCATGCCGTGTATGGAAAAAATATTAACGCTCATACAAAAATGAAAAATGATCCAGGCCTGCTTTTGAAATATAATTGATAAGGGTCGGAAAGTACTGACATGATCACGGGGCATTGTTGTTACGCATAAGAAAATATTGTCTCTGCATGCACTATTTGGGACTTTGTAGGTTATAGAAAGTCAACGCCAATCACAGACATAAGACATGTGAAAATATAAAGCATTTGGTCCAAACAGAAATCATGTAATGTAACAGACCTAAAGCAGTTCTTATAAAATGAGCAGAAGTCATATCTAGCTTTAAAAAAAGGCTGCTTTTCTTCGGACCCCATCGGCACATACGGGTTAAAGTTACAGTGCATGGCGATGACAGCACCGTTAGCTTCCTTCATCCGCGTTGTGAGTTCAGGATGTGGAGGACAAGGGAGAAAACAGATTGCAACCAGGCACATTTCTGCAAAGATCCGCACAACTACGACCCATCTCATGGCTCCCGTGGCTTCTAAAACTATCAAACTAATGAGGCCAAGGGTCACCTCATTTGATTGTCTTGAAATAGGTCTCTAAATGCATTTATGAGACACTTTCAAAAAAGTACATAAATGCACACTCAAAATGCCCCTTTGAGATATATTTAAGACAACAGAACAGGCAGGATAATCATTTTTTCTTCAGTTTGCCTTAGCGAGAGGCACACATTGTGTGTTTTTAGCACTTTTCATTTGACTGCATCTTTCAGTGAGCAGCACAAACAGTGTGTTTTCAGTTACACAAAGTCATAAACTGTAAAGTAAATTCACAGGCTGGGGTATTTTTAGGAGTAGGTATTTCTCTGGAAATGTTTGTGTCTCATGTCTGTAGCAAAGGCTGATGAGTTGCACTGTTTATCAGCGTACAGTGTGACGGCGCGCTGCTGAGTGAGTCACTGCTTCCTCCTCGCTGTGTACATGTGTGTGTTTTGCGCACGAGTGTGTGTGCGGAAACCACGCTGACAGCTGCAGCTCATTACAGGCACTATTACTGATGGGGACTGCTGGGGGAAATTCCTTCTTCCACAGAGCAAACCACCCTGTTTACCACACATACACACACACACACACACACACACACACACACACACACACACACACACACACACACACACACACACACACACACACACACACACACACACACACAGAGCTGTAGTATACAGTGTCCAGTGACGTTAATGAGAGGGCTGAAAGCCAGACACACATGTGCTACAGTCATTAGGGAAGACTTCATAGCTACACTTCAGGCCACTACACTCCATTACTGTACTTCATTGGTTACACTGCTTGGAAATAGTGGTTTCTCAAAGTCAGGTTCAGGGACCACCAGGGCTCCTCGGAAAGCCCCAGGGAGCTCCTTGTTAAAAGTAAAGAAGAGCATTTACCTATTGTTCTTTATCTTATTTGTTTGCAGCACTATTTTTCAAGAATACAAGTATCACGCTTTTACCTTTCACAGACTTGAAATGCATGGCTCTACTCAGAACATTTAAACAATTTAACATACCTACCCTTTGTTATTAATCAATGAACATTCTTAATTGAATCTGTGGCGTAGTAGTAGTATTGTAATAGTATTAGGAGTTTAAATATGAATTGTAACAGTAGTACGTGTATGTGAGATCTTCTATGCATGTCTGGTTTGCTTTTTTTGTAACAAACTATCTAAATAATGAATAACTCAGTAAACTAACCTTTCACAAGTGAAAAGTAAAAATGTTTTTTAAACAGTACATTCATATACATGGCTAATAAAAGTAGTTCAACTATATTGTAAAAAAACGAAACGCACTTAATCAGACGTCACAAATAAAACATATTATTCAAGATTGAAGGATAAAGCTATAAACTCCTTTTGTTGTTGATTACAATTGTCATGTGTAGACCAAATCCAATGGAGTTAGTAGAACATTGATTAGTAAATGAAGATACCCAGACAGTTTTTTTTTTAATTGAAAATATTTTTTTAGGGGAAATTTTAAATAAAATGAAAGAGGGGGGGGGGGCGATGTGGTGTGATGCGCACAAACCGTGCTAAGGTCAAATCGAAACCCTGAACATTGCACGCAGTATGGCTCAGCTTTACAAACAGGCACATTTTTATATTGGTCTTTCTAATGGAAAAGACAATGGGGAAATAATCTATCTTTTTCTTTATCAGAGACCAACTTAGTTCAATTATCAAATCCTGTTATGGAGTTCAAAATCATGGAAAATATTCCTCAGGGGAATGAGGAAAAATACTATTGATATTAAAATACTAATACAAAAATTGTCGACAAGTCTAGCTCGTGCACATGGTTTGCAGCAATCCATGTGTGTGACCTCACATTTTGGTTGAGATGGCCCAGTGTGATTCAAACATTCAGTGATGTACGGTTTGGTGAACAATGGGGCCAGGGTAGATAGAATTGTTTGGGATAACACACATTACTAGTAATAATTTGTTCATGGATAGTCTTACGTTGGTACCATAGTGGTAGAAAAGATCTTGTAGACCCAAATGGAAGTTGTAGGTTTGTTTTCTTTTACAAGGCGTGCAGTATGGCAGTAAATAGGTGCATCATCAGCATAAAGCAAACCCATAGGAAGTGCTCTGGGCGTTGAAGCAAATGTTCATGGTGGCCAAACCTACTACAATTTCTGAGTCAATTTGTGCAGCTTGTGCATTGACTTACATTGGAGTACGTAAATCAGTGTATGACCAAGTTGTAAAATGCGCTTAAAGCCAAATCTAGTGTTATTTTTCATCTCCATTCATGTGACTGAGCTGAGACTGGCTGTGGCACTGCGGATTGGAGGCGGGGCTTAAGTAAAACACGGGCACACTCTCTATGGGCACAGATTGTTGTTCTTAAGAATCAGGTCATTCTGGCTTCATGCGACAAGGAGCAAGGGTTCTACCCCCAACACTGTTTCCAGTTTTCAATATGCATGGCATAAAGACAAACACTAAACTACTAGTCTCTTGTAATTGCAACTGTAACACATCGGATATAAAAATCCTCCAAAAATGAGTCTACAAAGATTTATTATAAGCATACTGTGCCATAACCTAATAATGCCATGCTCTGTCTCTATGCTGTCAAGACCAGAGAAGGAGAGAGATGGAGAGACGGTCCACTTCATGCTGTGATGTATCTGTTGCATTAATCAGCCTCTTAAATTGGAACAGGCTGCTTTTATTAATTATGTGCCGCGTGAAGATGGTCGGGCTTCTCCCAAGCATCCCTCCCTCCTCGTTTAGACACACCAATCACTTCCAGAAAGAAAAAAAGATGGTAGAGAGACAGAGAGAGCTTCATTATAACGGAATGGGAAGAGAAAACAGGACAATGTAAAAGTGAAGGCATTGAAGAAATGTTAAGAGCTATTGAAAAAATCTAATCTGAGGTGATTTAAAGATATAAAGGGTGGAGGAGTTCAGGCTTTTCTGGCATTCAAACAAAAAGAGGGCCAATTATGTTTTGGGGGTTTTCCCTGTCCTGTAGTGTGTTATAGGTTTGTGTGCATGTAAATTGTCTGCAAAGGCTAAAATCCCTGTGTTCCTTCCAGAGGGAATTTCCCTCCAACACCCAGCCTGAAACTCCTTCATTTGACCCCTTGGTTAATACTGTAACATAGTAATCACGTTGTAACACTCACGCTTCTATTGGCTAGCGCTCCAACACATTGTAGATAATAGGCTAAACATCCTTTCATTAGATTAATATTTTATATTTACTTATATTCCACTTTAGGCATAACTTATGCCCCCCCCCCCCCCCCC
>NW_011357331.1:48398-50215 GCF_000735185.1 Notothenia coriiceps
GTGTGAGAGAGAGTGAGTGTGTGTGTGTGTGTGTGTGTGTGTGTGTATGTGTCTGTGCTTACACGTGTGTGTGTGTGTGTGTGTGTGTGTGTGTGTGTGTGTGTGTGTGTGTGTGTGTGTGTGTGTGTGTGTGTGTGTGTGTGTGTGTGTGTGTGTATCTTTTGAGTATCATCTGGGCTCGGCTCCAGGTCTGGGTTTCTTCTTACCCTCAGTGGGGGTTGCCTTTATGTTGCAAAGCGTGTGTGTATGTGTGTTTGTGTGCACGCCTGCAAAATCAGAGCCCTTCGTTCCCCTTTCCCACGGAGGCTTTGGCTGAACCTAGACGAGACTGGCAGCCATCAGTCTTGCGTGTGGGTGTATGTGTGTGTGTGTGTGTGTGTGTGTGTGTGTGTGTGTGTGTGTGTGTGTGTGTGTGACGGTGGCTGTGATGAAAGACAAGGGAGCCAGCGAGGGCCCGTCTGAGGCCCTGTTAATCAGACATCTGACATCCTTCTCAGGCTGACAGCGCCTTCCTCTTCTTTCCACACACACACACACACACACACACACACACACACACACACACACACACACACACACACACACACACACACACACACACACACAGACAGACACACACACACACGGCTGAATGGTCACCAATCAGTCACTGCCAAAAGACAGTCCGACATGCCTTTGGCCCGCCTCTTCCTCCTTCTTGTTTCCTGTTCTGATCACTTTCAGATGCTGGAGTTATGCTCAACCTCGCAGCTGATTGTTTGATATAATCTGTTCTTACAAGGGTGTGGTAAGAAAAGTGCAGCGGTGTAAAGTAACAAGTACATTTACTCAATTACAACTTTGAGAGTCTGTACTTTACTAAAGTATTTCAATTGTGTGCTACTTTGTACTTCTACCCCACTACAATTCAGGATTAAATGGTGTACTTTTACTCCATTTATTTAATACCTTTAGTTACTTTACAGATGTGGATGAATGATGTGAAATATAATCAAGTCTTAAATCAGACTTTAGTTACACCTGGAGTAAATTCACAAGCTACCCTGCAGTATACAATCGATGCCTATACTTTTTTATACTTTTACTTGATTAACATTTTGATTGCAGGACTTTTACTTGTAACAGAGTTTTCCTACACTCTGGCACTTCTACTTTCACTCAAGTACACGATCTGCACCACTGGAGAAGTTTGTGTAAACCAGCGAGTGTGTGTTTTGTGCTCTCGAAAAGGGTAAAGAGAGAGAAGGCAGGTGAGAAAGAGAAACAGTCGGCTGAGGAAAGGGAGAAAAAAGTGTGCGAGAGAGATGAGAGGAGTGAGGAGGAAGGCTGTTTTATTTTATACTGCGAGGGCCTGTTGCTAATTAATGTTTCTTGGTCGGTTTCTGTCGGAGCTGAGTAATGTTTTTGATCTTTATGCCTGATAACTGCATACCTAATGAGATTTCAAAGCTGGTGGAGATGGGAGTTGCTGCTCCCTGCAATTATTGACAGATGCCTTTTCTCCGCCACTGGCTGCCGCGCCATAAATCCTTCCTCAGTAATGAGCTTGAGAAGTGCCACCCTGCCAGTGAGCTAATGAAACCGAGCAAGGGGGGCCGCCTGTGTATGTGTGTGTGTGTGTGTGTGTGTGTGTGTGTGTGTGTGTGTCTGTTTGTGTGTGTGTATGTGTGTGTGTGTGTGTGCGTGCAAAAGAGTGCATCACACTCCTCTGACACATTTTTTTCCTCTTTAAATGCACTCTGCAGATGTCAGCCACCTCGCCTGCTAGCGACACAGAGAGAAAAAGAGGCAGGAGAGAGATAGTCGATGTGGTTCGG
>NW_011357331.1:50410-56138 GCF_000735185.1 Notothenia coriiceps
CTCGTCTTTTCTTCTCTTTTTTCCTCGATGAACTTGTCCTCTCTCTAACTCAGCCAGGGAACGAAGAGGGGCTCTAAGAAAAGAAAGGAAGGAAGTGGCAGGGGAAGAAAAAGAAGACGCAGAGTCGCCCTAAACACATTCAATTCAATTAAAATAGCTTTATTGGCATGACCATAATGACATACAGTATTGCCAAAGCTTTGTACAATTATGACATCTTTACAAGAATATACATTTGCCAGAAGCTAGAATATTATGTTTTCTTTGCAAGGAATACTTTTTGATCATGAACTAGAAAACTAATAAACAATCTTTAGCGATCATAAAGCAGTGTTCTTTAGCGAGTCTATGTAGATGCATGTTTTATATTGAAGCCAAAGAGGGAGAGCCTTCTCACTGCCGAACAGTCGATTTCCCCCTCTCATCGTCCACGCCATACATCACAGACCCACCCTTCTCCCCTGACACAATGACGTGTGTCATTTATCAAACGGGGCCTCGCCAGGGCCTCACATGTGTGTGGGAGCGCACAGCTAGTGTCTGTGCCTACGCAACGGTGCATGTTTACAAGCACATGTGTGTGTTTCTGTGGCGCACCCCGCAAGGAAAGGAAGGAGACACGTAAAGAGGGGGGATTATCGGTGCTGATTGAGTGAGAGAGTGTGTGAGGAGATCAGAAGTAAGCGGCCAGGCTACATTTTTGGTGGCCTGGATACTTCCCTGTGGGCAGTGTAACTAAGTACATTTACTCCAGTAATGTACTTAAGTACAATTTGTAGGTACTTCCCTTGATAATGTTCACGTTATGCTTCTTTATACTTTAACTTTACTACAATTTGTAATCAATTTTTCACTTTGTATTTTTTTTACAGCTGCTACTTCTAAGATATAAAATAATAATACAGAATATAAATCAACTCATAAATCATGTATTGTGATAGGTGAGTCTACCCAGCAGTTTATAATATATTTTAAATGTTCTCCTTCTTTTAACCAAGTGCATCATTGACATGAATGCATTTATAAATATAACACAATAATGTAATACATTAAATCTGAAATGAGCCAACGAGTACTTGACTTTGTGTACTTGAAGTATATTTTGATGCCAATACTTTTACTTGTGTTATATTTTGAAATACAGGACTTTTACTTAACAGAGTATTTTACAGTAAAAGATCTGAGTACTACTTCTTCCACCACTGCCTGTGGGGGATCATGTCCACGTGTGATATTGATATAGCAACTTTAAATAGCATTTTACACACAATTACTCACATTCCACATCATCAGTAAGTATAGATTGTAAATCAGAGGTCCATTCATCTCCTGGCTTCATGTGTGTTTGCGTGTCAATAACAGTGTGTCTCTCCCCCCTGCTCATGTGTCTCGGGGCTTGCTTTTCAGGCGTGTATCAGTCACGATGTCTTATCTCACACACACACACGCAAACTCACAACCGCGTGCAACTTCGTCCCATGGGTTGAGGCAGCGCAGTCTCCCTCTCTCTTCACTTCTCCCCGATTCAAAGGGAGGCCTTATAGAAGATGGATGCTCCTTAAAAAAAAAAGAGCCCGTTGATGGATATGAATCTGGCCCTGCCATTCATCACTGCTATATTATTTAGACTGGATCGCTACAGAGCTGTAACCTGAGCTACAGCTCGGAGTGTGTTTGTGTGTGTGTGTGTGTGTGTGTGTGTGTGTGTGTGTGTGTGTGTGTGTGTGTGTGTGTGTGTGTGTGTGTGTGTGTGTGTGTGTGTGTGTGTAAGGACAAGGCAGGTGAAGGAGGGGGAGGGCGTGGGAGGACGAGGAGGCAGTTGTGGTCTCGACAAAGGGAGGGAGAGAAGAAAGACAGTGAAGTGAAGTGAGGAAGTGACCGAAATGTTGCGGCTAGTAAAACACAAAGGGAGGGATTAGAGGTCAGAGTACATGTGAGGGTCCTGAGAGGTCAAAGGTTAGAGTTAAGTTGATGATGGTAAAGGACACCTGGATAGCTTCCCACACACATGAATGGCACAAATGAGTCAAAAAATAAGTAAGGAAATGTTTCCTGGACAAAGTAAATCAGATTGTTGCAATCCAACTTGTTATTTTATAAATGTGTATTTCATTTATTATGGTAAATGGACAATCTTATTTATATAAGATATTTCTTTTTATTTCATTGTACAATGGAGAAACGATCATGAAACCCAAGTTCTCCCAGAATAAGTTATATATTCGGATTTTATTCTAAAATTACAAACTACAAATAATTGTAGAGGGTCAACAATCATTTTAAAGCGATTTCCTTGGCCACTACTTCACGTGCCAAGTGCTAGTTATTTAAGTCTTAATACATTCCTTATTTATTGGCTTAAAAGTCCAAAGAGTCACTGAAAAGTCTTAAAGTGTATCTCACTGTCTGTTTGTGTGGACATACAGTACGATAAAAAAGACTGAGTGGTGTGTGTTCAGTTTGTCATTGCTGTGCGTATCCTCTGATTGCGGCCAATTGTGTAAATCAATGGAATTCTCATTTGTTATGGCAATTTCTACAGTGTACACATACTGCAGGTGGTTGAATAAAGATTGTCTGTAATGCAGTGGCTCATTGTCAGTGTGTGAATTACTGGCTGTACTCAATTGGGAATTTGCATCTTTGGCCATACCATCCTTTCCCCAAACAACCACCATGCCTCATAACTATTTGTCCAACAGTGCGCACGAGGCAGTCATGTAGCAAGCATGCTAGCAGTGACATATAATTATACTGGAGGTAAAACATGAGGGCCTCACTGCACACTCACACATCATTGTAAACAGCAGATTCCATGTTTTAATCCACTACCAGAGTTGGAACCAAGTTTAAACGGATGCCGCTTGTCAACCCTGCATGTACATGTAGTAAATATCGTGTGTTGGGTGTGTGTTACACCATGTAATACGCAGTCAGTTAATAGGTGGCCTGATTATTGATGGGAAACAGTGGTAACAATTAAATAAGTAACTTTAACCTTAATTAAATGAAAGGTGCATTGGCAAAAAAAAATACAGTATCTTGTTTTATGGCAATATTTTCCAATGCGTAAACATTATACAGTTTGGGCGCATGTTTGCCAACCGATCGTGCTGCAGTAATATTTTATTTTTAAAGGTTTTTGTAACTTGTTGTGCACAAATCCATGCTAATTCAAGGGGAGCTGGAAAAGTAAAATTATTAAAGGAAGAGGGAATAAGAATAAACTCTGTGGCTTCTTCTAAAACTCCCTGTCAAACTGCCCGTAACGGTTTTAAATAAAAACAGTTACATTTTGGGTTCTTTGGTATGTTCCCCCCTCCCCTCCCCTCTCACTCTTCCCAGGTTTCTATAGCGCCAAGGCAGACGTGGTGATTTATTGTGGCCATCCATCTCTGGTACTCATCCATCACCGGCCGGTTGCTAGGCGATCATGGCAGCAGCTGTTTGCTTTTGAGTTCAACAGAGGGGCCTTCACTCAGCGGCGGCAGGTGAAAAGCATTACGAACGCGCCGTTGTCACGCCGAATAATTAATCAAAGGCGGGAAAGATAATTAAAAAGATATGACCCTTGCTGGCCCAGGAAGGGAGGGGAGGGGATAGAAAAAAGAAAAGGTGAGGAAGAGGACTCTCTCTTTGTCGCTGCTGCTTTACAGTATCATGCTCAAATGGTTCTTTAAGATTCTACCTCGCTTCTAACAAGTATTTGATGACTGCAGACTTTGCCGTTGCAATGGAACCCTCCGTCAAGCACTCGTGGAGGAGTGGAATGAGTGAGTGCTGATAAAACAGGCTCTCCTGCTAGTCAGTGGCACTACTCCATTTAATTAGGAGGAGATGGGCTTGAAAAAAAAGTAGAGAAAGGAATATTTTTTAAGGCCTGGCAGAATGAAAGAGCTCTTAAAACTGCTGTGGATTCATCGTCACCTCCAGTTGCACCTGCAAAGCTTTATGCAGAAACAGAATGAGAAGTATAGGGCTCACAATCTAAGACATTCTCAGTCAACTAGTTAGTTGCTTTAGTCGACAGATCTTTAAAACCGTCTTTCTTCAGAGAGAATCATGTCAAAATTAACACTTTTTCCTGTTTACCAGAGATGTGCTCATAAGTTTTTTGGAAATAAATTATTCAGCATCATAAAGAAGTCTAAGTCGACCCAGACCGAAACAAACGATTAGACAACTAATTGACAAAGAGGGAATATGATAGTGGTACCGAAAGGAGGTGAAAAAGTTGTCAGGAAATCTCTCAAATTCTCTTTTGTAAACTGTTCTGTCATATTGTATGTAAAGACCCACCTTTCTGACGGCAATCTTATCACCACAAAGCGTTTACAGGAGAAAATATTGCCTTCTGATAAGGTTGGACAAAATGCCGTACTCGTTGTGAAGTCTTTAATATACTAGAACCTCCAACCTTTCTGACACCTTTACTTTCTATCTCATGTAATCCAAGTTCTTCTTAGCATTCATGCAATCATAAATAGGTGAAGTATCAGGCAGGTTCGCTCTTCTCCTCTTTGTTGTCATTTAAGAACTCTTAAACCCGCTCTAACACGTGTTTTGATGTCCCTCATTCTCCCACCATCATTTGTTATCTGGAGTTCATACAGAGTGGCAAAGCGGTGGAACCAGACGTTCTGTACGTAAGTCAGGCTTTGAGACATAACAACAAAATATGAGGGAAAGACGAAGTAGGCAGACAGACACAGGAAGACACAAAGAGACAGAGGCAACATTTATATTAATATTTTAATTTGTGAATACAGAGCCTTTCAGAATACGTATTTACAAATAACTGAGATCAAGTACGTTGACTAAACTCCCCTAGAGATCGGTTCTAAATCAGTTTCTGACAATACTGCGTGACATATCTGTAGTACGCCAAGGCATTTCTGAAATATCAATGAGAACCTTATTGTATTGTATCCAATCCTTGATTTGTGATTCATTCTTGGTGGGGTAGGTAATTTTGGAGAAACCAGCTCGAGTGCGTTAGAATTTGAAAATACACAGCCGGAACAAATCTGCCAGTTCCTTATAGAGCCCCTCCTCCAACACACACGAACGTGCACATGACCAGTGAGGGCACGAGATAAGTTTGTGCACAGATGGAAGGCTGACAGGCAGGTCGTGCTTTTTACAGTAGTACTACGGCTTCCACAGATGACATTTTTTTATGGATTTTTTGTCAAAGCACTTAAGATATTCATTGCTATCGGGATGTTAAGAGCATTCCATGGAATATAACGTATCTCGAGCCGGTTTCTCAAACTTACCTACCCCACCTTTAAGTAACTCAGAAGGAAATTAAAAGTATGATTTGATATTTAGCCTGTTACCTGAAGAAAGTGTTGTATTTGGGGTTGTTTGTAGCCTTAATGTTGCTAAGCTAGCTAGTTTAAAAATGTCTGTCTATATGGTGTCCTCTGAATCAAAAGTGTCTGTTAAGTCCAGTTTTATCGACAGAAGTATTCTGTTGGTTGATGTTATCAATTGTGTTAACACAATTCCTTTAGTAAATACATTCCTTTAGTAATTAAAAGTACTGAGAGTGTCTCCTGACGTTATGTCAAGTTAGGCTACGTCAATGAGTTATATCAAGCTAGGTCCACACGTAACAAAATAACCCTAACCCTTTTTGCCAAAACTAAATGCGTCTGTTTGAAGATAGTACACACTTGAAAACGAAATAACCCTAACCCTTTGTCCCACTGCCAAGGCACAC
>NW_011357331.1:56166-59917 GCF_000735185.1 Notothenia coriiceps
CACGTAACAAAATAACCCTAACCCTTTTTGCCAAAACTAAATGCGTCTGTTTGAAGATAGTACACACTTGAAAACGAAATAACCCTAACCCTTTGTCCCAAACCTAACGCATCTGTTTAGTAGAGTGTCTCCTGACGTTATATGAAACGAGGCTACATCACTGATTTACATGAAGTGTCCAGAGCTTAAGTAACATAACAAATAACCTTAACCCTTTTTCCCAAACCCAACCAGGCTGTTTTAAGATACTATCCAAAGGTCTAAGTGAAATACTTTTAACTAAGGGAAAAATATGACAAATAGTTTTCTAGGTATGATGACTGACCAGATTGACGGATACTTACCCAGCTATTACCCAGATTCTGATTCTGAGGGAGAGACAGTAAGGAAGACAGGCAGCTATAGAAATACACAGACCGGGGGAAGAGAGACAGAGAGAAACAGAGCATCAGTCAGCATTTAACATTTAGCTTTTTACCTTTTCGGCCACTCTTCCAGAAGTGATTTAGCCTTAAGCATTGTACCAGGTCGGTCTCTCTCTCTCTCTCTCTCTCTCTCTCTCTCTCAGAAGCACACACACACACAACACATGCGTGCACACACACCTCTCCTTGCGGTCAGTGTTGTATCTCATAAAACATCACAGAACCCAACGACATAAATAGAAGTCTCTGTTTTGATTGAACCAAATGAAAGAACACACAGAATCACGAGCAGTCGGGGAAACAGAAAGGAGGGGTGTGTGTGTGTGTGGGTGTGTGTGTGTGTGTGTGTGTGTGTGTGTGTGTCTATGTATTTGTGAGTGTCTGCCTTTCATTAGCACTTATAATTCAGTCAATAGACACTTGATGGTTAACATGGAGCTATTGATTCATCGACCATTATAAGCTCACGTGTTAAACGCCTCCCAGTACATAGCAACAGCTACTGTACGAGAGAATAACACTTATATCAGAAGCCCTGGATATAGAATATATTCAGTGTTTTACCAACACTAATCGATGAAGATATATCCCAGGAAAGAGTTATAACTCCAAATTAAAATATTATCTGGATTGGCTAAGACCAAGTTCTTGAACCCGAAATAGTTTGAATATACTCATGTTGAGCATTCCTGAACTCTTATCAGTCATGATTTAAGAAAAAAGGGTGTTCATAGCTGTTCTTTGTCATATGGGCTTCATTTCACTTGGCTGTCCTGTACTGGTTGTCTTCAACCAAAGCAACCATTACATATCCCAGCCAAGAATTTCAGCAATCAAGACAGATGGATTTTGTCATTTGTGTCACTCTGGAATGAAAGCCAAACGAGATATCTGTATTGGAATGATTCAAAGATGATTGCTGAAGTTAAACTCACTGTGACATGTCGTGAAACCATGCATCTCAAGGCTTTAACTTACAAGCTGCTAACTTCATAGGCAATGTTAATGTGTATATTAAAATGTAATGAGCATTGACTGGGAGATAGTTTTGTTTGGTAGTGCACAAAGCATAACATTAAAAAAAGACTTGTTGCACTCTTTGGAAAAGATAGAAGCTGTGTCAAAGCATGTTTCCTTTTTTTCCACCAAATTAAGTTCAGCGTTTGAATGAAGAGCTATCTATCTCATCTATCAACATCTGCTGCATCACATGCTGAAACACACTGTGGCGTTTCTTCACATCCCTTCAATTCGATCTCTTTTTCAAAGAGCCCCGAATTGTCTCCTTTTGGTTTTTGCATTTCAAAAAAGCTGCCCGGTCAAATTTATCAGAATCTTTTAATAAATGCGACCCATTGTGTTGTGCCCAGTGCCCAGGGTGATGGGCTACAAATGTGGCATTGTGTGGTGCATGATTACTCTTTTCCTCCCACACTGATAATGTGATCGAGAAAAAAAAGCTCCTGTACTCATAAACTCGAGGTATCTTTAGTTAATCACCATGAGTTGAGGGGCTTGTGTTGAAAGATCAATGTGAGCCGCGGGATTTTGGTGTTAAACAACTATTTTTTATTTTTTTATTTTGATAAACAGCATATTTCTTGGGATGTGTTGAAGTAATGTTGAATGTGTGTTTGTGAGACAGAGAAAAGTCACTTCCTACCAAAGAAGAAACAGCGATACACATGAATGAACTATACAGACCTGATACAAAGCCATCGCACACACATACACACATATCATAAAGACAGAAAAACCGCTGCATGTGTGAGCACTGTGTGTGCACTGTGTGTGCACTGTGTGTGTGGGAGTTACGTTGTAAATCACACTAATCAATCGCGGCCTGTGTCAAGGAATGCCAGACATAGCGAACGGTCTGTTTTACATTGAGGGGAAGTGTGTGTACGGGTTTGTGTGCGTGTGTGTATGTGTGTGTGAGAGTGTGTGTATGTGCAGCTGTCCCAATATGTCCTGCACACAGCTGTCACAAATCACTTCTACATTTCTCCAACACAACATTTACTGTATATATTGTGTTGGTTTGTGTGTGTGTGTGTGTGTGTGTGTGTGTGTGTGTGTGTGTGTGTGTGTGTGTGTGTGTGTGTGTGTGTGTGTTGTAAACATATGTAACATGGGAAATCTGCATGACATTATGTACGCTACGTCGCTTCACTAACATAAGCTACATAGGCTATGGGTTCAAATAATGATGTCTACGTTATGTGACTTTAATTAATTAAGCTACCTCATAATGCTGAAATACATCAGTAAAAATGTACTTAAATATAAATAAATAAGTACAAATAAATGTATTTATAAAAAACAAAAAAATAAGTAGAAGATAGAATAATAGGATAAATCCAGGTGTGATTGCGGCACATACATAACAGTACATACAGAGTTTTTAAGAATAAAAAATACACTTTAAGTCCCAGTATAAGATAAATAGATAGACAATAATATTAGGTACAATTATAAAAATATATGTACAGATGTGAATAATTAACAATATATACAAATATATATATTCAGGTTTGCACCCCAGTCGGCATTTTACGTGTTTACACAAAATTATACCTAAAGCTGTAGAATATATACTTATTCACTCATTAACCGTAGAACTATAGGCCACTATGACATTCTCTAAACACACTGCTACAGCATTTAATTCGATTAAAGTCGTGTAGCACATGTTTGGAGCAGACTAGCTTCTCGGAATAATGAGATGATGATTAGATTGTAAATTGCTACTGCAAAGCCACAGTACATCCTTTGGTTTATATGAGCTGTTCCAACAGGAAATGTGTGATTTTACAATCATTGTGAAACACCACATGTTGTTCTAATCCATTAATCAGCAAGTGTACACGTTGGGGAGTAACAAACCTAAAGCACACAGTCCTTAATACATGCTATGCAGGGAGAAAAAAACATATGTTCAAGTTGATGCTAATGCATAGCCTACAAATGCGTACAAAACAAATTTAAAATATTTTATTTAGGCAAAAAAAGCACATTTCTCACCCCTCTGTAAATATCAGTGCCATTTTGTGTATGTATGTGTGTGTCTATGTATTCCCTTAAGGCTCGGTTGTCATAACAGCAGAGAAATTGTGTGGTTAGACAGGGCCTTGTTGGCCTTCTTGCTCAACCTGTAGCCTGGGTGACATGTCTTGTGGGCTCTTTCATATACCGAAAGACAACACGCACACAAACACACACACACACACGCACACACGCACGCACGCACGCACGCACGCACGCACGCACGCACGCACGCACGCACGCACGCACGCACGCACGCACGCACGACTGCCAAGGCACAC
>NW_011357331.1:59954-60354 GCF_000735185.1 Notothenia coriiceps
GCACACACACACACACACACACACACACACACACACACACACACACACACACACATCATCAGTACGGTTCTGGCATCGTCTCCATGGCACAAATAGCCCTTTCTTCTCAGTTTTTTTGCAAGTCTTCAGCACTAATTACATGATTAAAAATGGCGTTCTCCTTCCTGACATAATTCATCGCCGTCTGTGTATTTACCGCCCTCCTGGAAACACACACACACACACACTGTCACAGATTTACAAATTCAGAGCTTTGAAACCAAAAACCCATCTTTTTCCACTGACAATTTGCACACACAGACACACACTCTGTGGCCGAGAGGAAAGGTGTTGATGGCTGGAGAGGGCCACAGATCCATCATGTGGCGCTAACAACACGCTAACAACACGCTAACAACAC
>NW_011357331.1:60392-69829 GCF_000735185.1 Notothenia coriiceps
TCATCTAAACATATTATGTAAATAACCCAATTTGTTTTCTGTGAAACTGAAAAGGATATTACATTGTTTGTTTTTACTTTTGTTGCAGTTGTATGTCTTAAATGTAATTTAGGTTAACTTCCTGTTTTATTTAAATGCTTTTATTTTGAAGGCGAGTTTATGCTGTTGACAGGAAGTTGTTGAGGCTATGGAAACAACATGACAGAGATAAGTAATATCTTCTAATCTACATATAAAGACGGAGAAAGTAAAGAATAAAGTGTATGTTTAAATGTTAGCACCCCCCGAAGAGGCACAAGCTCTTATGTTGAGTCTGGATACATTCTAAATCATCAGTAAAGTCTACGACCATATTTTCGTGTGTGGTTCGGGTGCCATCGTGTGGCCTTCAGTAGGCATCGTACTTGCTTCGGCTGTTGCTTGGCTGTTGACCAAGTTCGAGGCCATCTTCGTGCGAAATTCACAATTCCATATTCGTGTGTCCATCTGGTGTCAATTTTGGGACAGTGTGACAGGGGCTTAACACTTTTCAGAGCAGAAACTGTTACCTTTTCAAGCAGCAAGGTGTAGTAGAATAACCATGATGATGAATCAATCAGTCTGATTATTGATGGAAATGTACTTGTATGCAGAAGAAGTGTAGTGCCACTGTCTCTGAATGCTGATGCACAGAGTAAAGCTGAGTCTTTCATGGGTATAGTAGAGCCTAGCTCAGCTCCTATCAGCATTATTCCGAAGCACTCAGGCATGACATCTGCCAAGAGGCCTGCTGCAGGGTTTGGCCTCATCACCAGGAACTCGTCCAAGTCAAATATTGTTGCCCTTGCACATTGTGGGGCAGAACCCAGTCACAGCTCCTCTTTAACCAGGAGGTGACGTTTATGACAGCGCTCGGAAAATTAATGGCACCGTTTCCATACAGGACGAAAAAGAAACGTGGGAGGTACAACATACCACACACACTCATGCACTTCGGATGTGGTGGTTAAGGGGGGAAGGTGGGGTTTTTCTTTTTTTGTGTTATTTTTTCACGTCACAACTTGACCAGTGTGTTATCGGCAGCGGAGATATGTCCGACACCGTGCTTCAAAAAAAGTGGGATCAAAGGGGATGACATAAGCCAGTATAGTCTTCAGAGGAATAAGATAAATGTACAGAGCAGAGTCTTTATCAAAGGCTCGCCTGTTTTAAGATCCTGATTAAAGCTTGCAGGACTCCCCCCACCCCCCCTTCCCAGTGGAAATAGGTGTTCAAACATGATTCTGTTTTAGTTGGCCTGCAGCTCTACTGAGAAGCTCCCCCTTTGGGCTTGCCATGAGGCTCCTGCAATCGCCGGCTGTCACACTGCAGCACAAGGAATTCTCAGTGTTTTTCAAACCATGAAATGCACTTCAGTTCAGCCCTGCAGGAAGAAAATAATAATAGAGACAGCAATGCTGTTTGATCTCTGCTTTCTGTGACTCTGAAATAACTAAAAAGGGCACTTGTGGCTTAAGACAACACTAACATTGTCCAAAGCAATAAGGCTACATGTGTGGAAGTGCAAACATGTTTATCTTTTTCATCCTTTTCCTGCTCTCTGTCGGCTGATAGACTTTTTCTGCAAAGACAAGATGAGTAGATCTTTTTTTTTTTGTCGTAGGGGATAAGATAAGTGAGGGTGGATATCCATATTGCAACCAGGCCACCACTGTGATATCAGCTGAGCCAGATGGTGGCTGGAAATACGTAGCTGATAAATAAAGTTGAGCTGATACTGTGAGGGCTTACAATTGAAAAAGACCAAGAGAGCAGCATGGAAAGTAAATATCAGCAAAATGCTGGGGAATGCTGGCTGTGGTTTGGAGGTTTATCTAATGTACTTGCCACTTTGGTAGGTAACTAAAGAAAATAGTTAAAGCAGCAGGTGAGTCCTGGCCAGCCACTGCGGTGACCGTGGTCAAATGTTAGTTTGGATTTGTGTGTGTGATTTGGAGGGAAGACACACAAATGTGCTGTAGTAAGCTCCTGTAATAAACAGCTTCATTTAGTAATTTTTTATACCAGTGGTTTCGGTGAAGAAGAACGGTTGTGTGATGCATTTTTCCCTGTATTTTCTGATGATAAGGGGGAGTTTCTTTAGGCAGAGGTACTTTTTTTATTCAACCACTTGTGTCAAAGTACTTTTTTCCAAATAAACCAATGTTCCTGCAGCAGGACAAGGTTCTCCCTGGTAGAGAATTCTTCCCAGGAAGGATCTTTCTCAGTGTTTAAAACAACATGTAAACAAAATGTAAAATCATCTGGCCACATGTTTTTGAGACAGCTTACATAATTAGACAATGTTATGAAATTAGACAATGTTATGAAATAAGCCTTTCTTAAGTTACCATAGAGGCCAGAAAACAAGTCTGTAAAATTATCTTAAATGGTGTGTTGACACTACATTTCTCATATCCTGAGATTGTTTAATCAGAAACTGAGGAAAAAATAGAGCTGTCTGTAGCCACCTGATGATAAAAACGAATATTTTAATTGTTTATATCATTTAGAAGTTACAAAGTATGCACACCTGTTTGTTTATTGACTTTTTTTTTGTGTGTGTTGATTATGCAGTTACTATGTTAGCATAGCCCTGAACCATTCAAAGTCAATTCAGAAAATAAAGTATCTCAAGTCCCACACGTGTCCAGCATTCCACTCAACTGTTTTATTGTTATGAGTGCACCATTTGGGAACATTGATTTTTGCCATTCTTGGGATGAGACCCACTTATTCAATCAAAATAGCAAATGAAGTACAGAAGTAAGCAAATTGAGACCCTTGCCGACTGCATATATGCTTTCAACACATGGCATGCAAGAGAGCAAGCAAATAACATAGTAAGAAAAAAATCTTTACAAAATTAAATAGGCAAAATCCATTCTTGTTTAACTGACTTTAGTAAAGGCTAAAAGGAAAAAAATTGAAGAATAAAAAAAGAACAGAACTGTAAGGCAACATAAAAAGATTTTTAAACCGCTCAAAAAATGCTATGTTGTTACCATAGACTGTATGGTTGTTACCCAGAAATGTTGCATGATTCTGTTTCAGGGTGCTAAACCTTAGTCATAGCATCTTTTTAAAACAACCTTTTAAAGAAAAAACTGTGCCTTTATATAAGATAACCTGACTATTAACTCATGTATCAACACCCTGAAGTTTAAAAAACCCCATTACAAACAGTTCTTCAGAGCTAGCACTATCTGGCATAAGATAAATAGGTTACATATTGCTTTTCTACAAATAGGGGGGTGCACATATTTACTCTAGTTTGCCCTCCCACAATGCTCATTAAAGCCAAAATCCGTTTAAAACCCCTTTATGTAAAAGATTAGATCAATTGTTAAGTGTTTTTTCTTAGTGTTAGGGCCTTTGTGAAAAATGTGTGTAACCTTAAGTTAAAAATAATAGTTTTTGTGTTCCTTTTTAAAAACCCATACTTAAACTTTTTTCTGCGTGATCTTGGTTTCTTCACGGTTTGAGTCTAACCAAACATGTTTTATACAGTAATTTACAATTATAACAAGAAACCGGACCCCAACATTGGATAACATAGCAGGTAGCTTAAATGTAACCAATTTTAAAAGTCCCTTGTGTTTTTTGGTAATAGGCTCAAACCATCTGCAATTCTCTCTGCCAAGGACCTCATACACGTGCTAATATGCATTACAATGACGTGAAAATATGCTGAGAATTTGGTCTGTCTACATTTTAGAAGCTTGAAAGTTAAACCATGAGCTCAAATCTTTGGCATTTAAGCGGGACTGTGTGTAGGAAACAGAGACACACTGACATTGACCTGATGAGAAACTGTCCATCAATAGCAGCTGGTCTCTCAGGATACGTATCAAAAACACAAAGTCCTGGACATGCTCTTATGGCAGGAGGAGGGACGATGTATACTGGTATCTGGCCAAGAACAAGGAGAGAAGGTGCAGGGGCTGAAGCTTGGACGCCTCTGGAAGACATGTGCGCTGCTCTAAGTAGGAGAGATGCCGTCCAGTATTTACTCAGGTGGAATAATACACAGCCAAAGCAGTCCAGTGTGTAGTGATAAAACAAAGAAGATTCTGAAGAATGTTCTCCATATGTTGCTAAGTGCGGCTAAGGATTAGTTGAATTCCCAGATTGGGTATCAATGTTTTAACCATAAATGGATTCCTTCTCTACTCATGGGGCTAGCTTGATAGCCAAAATGACCTAGTGAACCTCGGTAGCGCTTAAAGAAGATACCATAGCTTCTGCATAGCTAAATGGAGGAAAAGGAAAAGGAAGTTGCACAGCAAGGCTGAATGTTTCACCCTTTGAGGAAAAAGGAAGGGAGCATTTCACTGGCTGATAACTGGAGGTGCAGAATTGCTTCTTCAAGATCTACGTTAGGAAACGGCCAGTCTAATACATGCTTGATCCTTACCAGCAGCCAACAGAAAGAGATGCACTGTACGGCGTCTTATGGAATCCCGAGCTCTCTCCTGTAACTGAAACCTTTTTTAAAAACTGGCATCAAGCATGTCAGGTGATCGGACAAGTAGACAGCTTCAAATAAAAGTGTAAACATCCACCAAAATGCATCGTGATCGGACCCCTTTACCCACTATCCGAAATGTAAACTAGTGTCGCTGACTGTTCTAAGCCTGTTTTGTAAAAAGGCAATAATAAAATAATACTGAAGACACTGAATAACTGAATTTCCCTCGGAGCATTTTGATGAGGAAAAACTCATCAAGATAGCGTGAACTGGGTGGTCCAGAATGTCTGACATTTTGGGAAAAACCCATGGAGATATATTATTAAGTGAGTAAAACATCTTGCGTGTTTGATTTCTTGTTTTGGAGAAAAAAGGCTTGGCATGGTTGGGTAATGATAGGTATGACCTGAGGAACTTCGAGCAGTCCACTTGTGATCGGATCACTCAAAAGGCCTGTTTACGCCAGGTGTAAACAGGGCTGAACAGTTCATTCAGAAAATAACTTGTGAGGGTTCAAAGAGACACAGGGTTTTGCTTGCATACTACTTTAAACTGCTTGTAATCATAAGTCAATAAATCCGGGTTATCAAAGTCAAGGGCACTTAATTATACATCGTATGTGTTGACATTTCTTAAAATGATGCTAGGCTGCACATGGATTTAGATTTCTCTGATTTGACGCAAGGGAAAACATTAATGAGTTGATGGGGACGGGAACAAATGGTATTTATTGCAACAACAAGTCTGTTTGAATTGAGATAGTAGTCATCTCAACTACAACGTAGAAGCTTTTGTGTGCTTATTTTAATAGTTCATAAATGTACCATGATTAGGGATTCTAGATCAGATGATGATTTCCTTTAGATCAGATTATCTTCAATAAAATAAATAAAGTAGTAACAGATTGTTTATGTAATGATAAATCTGAAAAACACTGCACCTGCAACATGATCAGTATCAAAAGTTGAATTCAGACTATGAGTAACTGTGGGCTTCCCTCCCCAACAAGAGGCCAGGAAGAAGATGGGTCCAGACACAAAGTGGAACAGTCTAATCACTGTTTTGGAGGGAAATCCAAGGCAATGATGTAAGAAAGATGGGATGTAGAAGAAATGTAAACAAAGGCAGCAGGTATGCATCAATAAAACCATATCTTGTGAAGCTGTAAATGAAATTGAAGAGTTGGTTGGTAGAGTGAGGTCATACATTGTTATCCAAGATCTATTCCACTTTAATCCATTACGGTTGATTTAAAAGGTATTTAAGTTGCTATATTACAGAAAATAGCAGGTTTATTGCAGGACCTGATACGCAAAGTGTTGATTTCAAGGCTGAGGAGTCTAGAAAAATACCGCCTGCACATGGCAGGTGCACATTCCTTCAGGGACAAGCCAGAAACCTTAAGGTAGTATATAACACAGATGTTCAATCCTCCCTAATACATAACAAGCACATGCATCCTAATTCATATATGGGAGTTGGAGTAAAAACTTACTAAGGTTCATGAGCTCATGAAAAGTGCAAATTAAAAAGGAATGTAAAAGATAATATAGATTTAAATAATGATTGATTACAGCAGTGGATGATTTCAATCTAACAGTTAAAGACTTCCCCAACAGGGAGAAGCCTGTAACGTTGGTATGAAAATATTCAGGCCACAATAAGGCCAAGCTAAACAGCTCCACCAATGTTGATACAACTGTATTATTAGTCCTACTTAAAGACAGGTATAGTCTTCTTTAACTGAAATAGCTTAAAGCATTTGATGGTATAATAGCAATTTAGTTCAGAGTGCAATTCATGTATACTGCTGTCTAAAATATAGACAAGTGCGGTACGAGTGTATTTGTTTTGATAATATTAGTTAGGAATGAACCTAAATTAGTGGAGTGACAACTTTGCCAACATCAAGGGACTATGGCTAAGCAGGATAATACCCTTTGAAGTCTCCAATCTGCCCCCCTCCCATTCCTTGATGTTTTATAATGGGAAAATGTGTTATGTTTGTTGTCTACGGCTGATTGATATGAATGCACAAAGTCCCTTGATCCACCTTAGCCTTGATCCACCTTAGCGATAGTATGTTCTCCGTAGCTGTGTTCTGTCAGCGCAAATTTCCATTTCTGGATTGTCAAAATTGACCAATTAGAATCAAGTATTTAACCAAGCCGTGTTGTAATTCCTGATAAAGGACACCTCGTCCGGCCTTTGCGTATCTCCAACTGTTTGTAAAATACATTGGAAAATCAAGGTTCCTCAAAAACATAGTTTATGTGAAGCCCCATACAGTATACCATTTTAGTGGAAAAGGACTTAGGATGTCAGTTCCTGTTTATCTATAGTCTTAGTTGCCTGTAATTTAGGAGATATTAATACAAGAAAAAGTACAAGAGACAGCCTAATACAAGAAGAAAATAAAGTAATCCCTTCAATAATCTGCTTCCGAATAAATCTCCAACTGTATCCAAAGTGAGAGCTCTTAAGGACTGGTGACAAAGAGCGATGATATTTTATCCAGACTCCCAGATGGCCTGTACTTAATGCAAGACTTCCTTTGAAACCAAGTTGACAGCTTAATATGATTCCCCATCTTCCCAGTGGCAAATCATGCTGACGGCCCACATGTGTTCCCGACATATTTAAAATATCCACTCAATGCATTGAGTTAAGAAAAAAAGACCCTCAGAGATTAGATAAAGTGCATCCGTTTTCATTTACTCTGAAAATGGTCCAGGGGACACATTTTCAGGGTGATGTCTCTGGACAATTGCAGCTGTTCAAAGGAGGGAGGGGCGCTGAAAAAAATCATTATAATGGGGCTCATCTAGGCTTTTAGCGGCAAAACAGTAGATTGAGTTGTGCCACTTGCATTCTGGGATTTTTGATGTTTGATTTCATGGGTATACAAACCTTACATCTGCCCTGAAACAGCTTCCAAAAAGCCCATGGCATTTTCCAACAAAATGTGTATTTAATTACACATCTTTCAAGAACATATTGCATGTCAAAGCTCTGCTATTGATAGACAATGCATCCCTCGGAGGAAATTGTTCAAATGAATCAGAATCAGATTATTCCAAGTGTATTATCTATTGCCATTTATTAACAGCTCTAGGAGACAATTGCATATACCATGAGGGTGGTTTAATCTTTCTTTTCCTCATTCCTTTCCAAATCCCTCAGTAGGAGATATGGGGCATTGAAAGACGGGCCACAGCTGCCATGTTGGCTGTGTGGACTAACATAACACAAAATGCTTTGGCTATCCGTTTTCTTTTTATAGAACAAGACCACTGGCGGCACATATCAGACCCGGGCCGGGGGGCGGGGCCACATGACCGGGCCCTTTAAACCCAATAAAGCTCGACAAAAATATCGGGAGTCCGGGGTGGTAATCTGACGCTCGTGCGTAAAAAGTCGCTCAGTCAGTAAGATTACAATTTAAAACAATGTTTGAAAGAAAAGTAACTAAAGAAAAGGTGTAATATTTAAGATTCCGTTTCTGCAAAGGGTATTGAAACGAAATATATATCAGAGATAATAATGATATAACATGACATAAAGTCCAACAAACCACAAGGACAACGAAAACATAGCCTAATAAAATGACTACATTTCTGACACACCATTCACCATGGACAGCCATCCGCCACCATGAGAGCACAGCAGTGTAAAATTGGCACGGCGGCCCATACATTCACGTACAAGTAGGCTACTGTACAAATTAAATTTGAAGTGTACTCACCACTACTTGAAGGGCACTCGGCGAGCCTTGCGCTCCGCGAACTCGTCCACAATCCGCTGTATGTCCAAATTCTTGGCTCGGTCACTTTCGATGGACAGCAAGGCCAGTCCACTCAGTCTCTCCTGTCCCATCGTGCTCCTCAAATAGTTTTTGATGAGTTTTAATTTGGAGAAAGAGCGCTCGGCGGTTGCCACGGTGACAGGAAGAGTCAGAAATAAGATGAAGGCTGTGCAAACCTCACTGAATGTAGATGTTACTGCTGGGTTGTAAACAATGAGCATTTTTACCAGATCCGCGACAGATTTTAGTTTTTGTATTTGGTCCCTGAAACAGGTTCTGAAAGAAAGCAGCTGGCCAGGGAAGCTGGCGGTCGGCGCGGGTGTGCTATGGGACGCGCTGGGCTGTGGGGGAATGGAGTGGTTTCGGAAGTAGGTTGGTTGAGTAGGGGGGGAGATTGGTGGCACTGGTTGGGTTTCCTGACTCGCGTGGTGGGGAGCTTGCGTTCACGGTGAGTTCTTGAGCTGTATGTCGGGTTGTAGGGATGGGGGAAAGAGGAGTAGAAAGGAGCCAGGGGGTTGTACGGGTCTGGGTGTGCTGAGGGAGAACCTTTTCTGGTATTTTAACCACCGGGAGGGGGTGGGTAAGGGGGATGGAGGCGTTCGTTTGTCTGCGCCTATAAGGTGGGAGTGTTCGGTAGAGTGGGAGATGAGGCGTTTTACTGTGGTCGAGGGATAGAGACCACGCTGCAGTATCCCCTGGGTTGGAAACGTACTGCCGTGGGCGCTTTCAGCGGGTGAGGAGGAGCGGGACGCGGAGGGTGGATTTACGCCCGTGTTCAGGTGTGTGGTGTGCGGAGGGAAGGGCTTTGGTGTGGGTCCGGTCCTTTCAATTCTCTTGGTGAGAACTTACTTGGAAAGGGACTTGCGTGTGCGGCGGGAGTGACGTGCGTCGTCTGGCGGTTGAGGAAGCCCGACTGGGCAGAAGTTTGTACGTTGACAGAGCGTATATTAGTGAGGATCGTTGGGACGAGTTTCGGTGAGTGTGTGGGGGTGCGAATGTGGTGAGTTGAGACAGCTGTGTGACAACTCGCGTTAAGTTGCGGTTGTGTGGATGGATGGTTCGTTGGGTCCCTACTCCGTAGGGAAATGTGTGTGTCGGGGACGGTCGGCGGGAATCTCTTCGTGGGGGTGTGCAGGTCAGCCC
>NW_011357331.1:69874-87184 GCF_000735185.1 Notothenia coriiceps
CCGTCCATAAATGGTACATCACACATATGTCCGCAGCCCCTACTTGAGGGAGATCACGGCTGCTCAAGGCTGGTCAGCTGCGTCAGAGGACGAAGGAGGACATGCAGGGCAAATTATTCCCCAACAGTTACTCTCTTTTTTATCAATTTTGATAACCTAAAAAACTATTCTAATAATAATTTGTTCAATACTTAAATCAATTAGAATCTTCAGATTTCAGTGTGGACTTACACAACATCAATTACATCAATAACAATCACATCAATAACAACATAATAAGATTGAAACATTCAATCACAATGATTGAGACAGCCAATCATAATAGAAAAATCATCTCTCCTCAGTGTTTGGAGCATCTTTTGTCAAAAGCATAATAATGAACACATATGAAATCACAGATACATAATAGCAAAAACATTTTTTAAACTTATACGTTTTAAAATGTAACCATTAGTTAATCTCACTTATCAAACTATACAATCAAAACCAGTTTGCAGCTTAAAGATTTACTTTAAGGCAATCACTAGCATCAAAAACTCCAGCTAAGGTAAAATAAATTCACACTGGTGATCTAATCAATCTGTAATCTGCAAAATTGCAGTGTCTTAAATATAGGATTATATTTGCGTTAGCTTCATTAAATATGAAATCAAAAGACTATGGCATGATAACATAATTGCATTACTTAAACTATCAATCATTATGTCATTTCAAAATCTGAAGGGAAAATCAAACAATTCTCAAAATGTTTAACAATCTGAAAAGGAAAAGTTAGGCAAATATTCAAAGACTTTTGTAAAAACCTGGAAAGGAAGGATTATACATTCTTAAAACTTGAATTGATACATTTGTGAATGCTACCACTGATCTGTACCAAATTAACTCAATTAATTATTCCTATTAGCCATACTTACCTGAAAACCTACTTATGGTACTTTGAAAGGGTTCTTCTGCGTTTATCTAATGTTAAATATAGAATATCAATTTCTTTAAATTATACTTCTCTAATTTGAGGATCAAATATGCTACATAATTGTTATATGAAATATTATAAATATTTGTTTTGGGCCAAAACTGAAGTTAATCCAGTACTTGAAACATCATTTTAGGTCTGTCTGTGCATGGGTAATACATTAAAGAGTAGTGTTGTTAAGCCTGATTGCTGGACGATTAAGGATTTTAACATTACCTGTGATAATAGTAGAAATACCTTATCATCTGAAAATATTTATTTATTTATTTAGTTTAGTGCGAAAGTGTAATCTGATCTGACAAAATATGTTAATCACCACTATTTAACACATATCTGGTCATTGGAAATATAAAAACAATCATTAATTGTACATCTGTAAACATCTGGTTATACAATTCAAATGTTATCTTTGTACGAGAGCAGGAAGAACATGTCCTCCTGACTCGTTCTCCTCCTCTCTTTATGACACAGAGTGTCTGGTGTGTAAAGGCATCCTGATACTGTATATTAGCACTGAGGTGCTGATTGGCTCAAACTCTTCTTCATCAGAGCGCCATATTTCAACACCCCCAATTGCTCTGCTTTTGTGTGGCTCATTCAGTGAGCACTGTAGTTGATCCCCCAGTGAAACGGAGGCTCATCTGCCTGCATTCCTTCTGCTATCTGCTTGAAAGCAGTGCAACTGTGTATTCCAAGTGGCGCATCCAGGTGTCCCCCCCGTGATGGGAGAGGTTAGGAAGACATCAAACTGCTCCAAGAAACAAGGAACCTTGTATTATTGAAGCCTCTGAAGCCCTCGCTCGTCCTGCAGGGTTGTCTGCTTGAGCCCACCGAGCAGAAAGATGAAGTGAAGCATCCCATCTCATCAGAAAGGTGAAGAGAAGAACCCCCTCTTAGCAAAAAGGTGAAGAGAAGCATCCCATCTTATCAGAAAGTTGAAGAGTAGAATCCTCTCTCAGCAGAAAGGTAAAGAGAAGCATCCTCTCATCTCGAACGACCTCGTGCCTCCTTGCCCGTGGCTGGGGGTGCTCTCTGCAGCCGGAGAGTGTGACCCTCTCTCTCTGACCCTTGGCCTTGAGAGCTGTCCTAGGCACAACACCTGATAGGGATGATTTCTGAGCAATGACAACTCAAAGTAATGGATTAGCACAATATCATTTAATTACAAAAATAGGATAGGCCCCTCAGAATTATTTGGGAGCCTTCCTGACACATGCAAATGATCATTTTGAAGGTTTGTGTTAGTCATTTAACATGCAATAATCATATACTCAGTCCATAGCAGAGAAATGTTATTGTAAGTTAAAGGTGAGCTTGTCCCTGTGGATATAACCCCTTCCCAATGATTCTAAATGTTATATTAGCTAGTGGAGCCTCGCAGATGGGGGTGCTGCAGCCCCCTCAGCACCCTTCCTGCGTCCATTCGCGATGTCTCGCTGTCTCGCTGTCTCGCAGCAAGCAGGAAACCACACCAGTAAGCCAGATCACACTGACAGCTCCTCGCAGCAGCGAGCTGACCAATCAGAGCACACTGAGCTCCAACAAGGCGTGTAGGACAGAGAGTGAATACACATACTATACAGAGATGCTGTATGAGAAACCAATGTGAGTTTGGAAAATTGAACAATGTAAATCTACTTTAGTAGACCTCAACTTTGGAATTATGAACAATAGCATGGCCATGACATGGGACCTTTAATTCACCGTTTGATAAAAATATTAGTTTATCAGAAATACATTTTCTCTTTCATAAAACATAGGTTTGAGAAACAAATTACCCAATATAAAACAAATTACTCAATATAGTTGAATCTTCCCTTCCTTTTCTTACATATGTTACTTATGAAATAATAACTTAGGAGTCTATTTAAGCATGGTATATAATCTATTAATCGAGAAGACTCAGTATTACCTGTGTGCAGCTTACAAAAACCGAGTTTAACATGAGTGTAATATAGGTGTAATAATGGTGTAATAGGGGTGTAATGTCGTAAATAGTATCAATACATGTTCCTAAATATTTACATGTGAATTCCCATTTAAGGGTTAATGTAAAAGAAGGCCTCAGGTTTGGGAATTCAGCATGAAAAGGTGCCGACATGCCATTACACAAGAGTGTTTGGTTCTAATGACGCACGTTTCAGTGTGTTTGTGGTGTGTCTGTGCATGTGTGTGTGTTGCAACTCGTCACAGTAACACACACTGCTGGTAATTACTGCTTACTTTGTTTCATTTCAGTCTGCAACTCTTTTTGTATTCATGTTGTATGTATTGTCATGACATGCAGCAGTGTTTGTTGCCAAAGCAAAAGACAAGAACAGGCACTGTAACAAGAAACAAACAGTACTTAGTGTGATGCATTTGGAAAGAGTTGTGAGGGTGTTGTAGTGAAATGACATGATACTGGTGCACAATGAGTCTTCTCTGTGTACTGGTCATATCGTTTTACATCTTGGCCATATTTTAGATTGAAAATGTCCTAGTTTGAAAGAAAATAAGCTTTCTCTTGGTTTCGCTTGTATTCATGATTTGTTCTTCTTCTTTTGTTAGTACACATTGATTTGTGGGCTACACCAATATTTGTTTTCTTTTGCTGTTTTTTAAAGAAAGATATATTTTTGTACGACTGAGACAATTACCAAAGTAAAAAAAAGAAAAGAAAAAAATCTAATTGTTTGTCCAATCTAAGAAAACATCTTTAAAAAACATATAAAATATACAAACATATATGCCATCTATACATTAGGCTATGTCTGTCCTTTTAAAAAAATAAAAATAAATATTCAGAAATAAAAATACTGTTTCAAAATGCATGTACACCCAAAAATAGACCACCTGTTTAGTTGTGAAATTTGTCCACAAATATATACCATAAGCTATTAAATATTAGTAATACGATACCAAGTCAATATACACGTATTCAAGTGAGCAAGAGAACATGTTTTACATTTGAAAAAAACGCATACAAAAATATAATCAAATTTATATATTTATAATCAAAGTTATAGTAGCAATGTAACATGTGCTCTCTTAGGGAATACCATTGATGTATTGATCCGTATTTAGATTATAAAAACCGTAGAGGATGATATTGCATGCGTTTAGCTTCTAAATGGAAAAAATAATAAGAGACATTTTTGAGGATGAGACCCATTGTAAGTATTTCCATTGCAACTGAGTACTTCCATTGACTGGATTAACTCCATTACCCTTTCTTTAAACTATACCCCCCGCCTTGCTTTACCCTTACCCTGACCTCAACCTAACCCCAAGGCAAACTGTCTTTCCTCTTTATGATTATCCTCACCCTGCTTCTATGCTTTTGGGACCATTTTTTTCCAATAAGTATAGAATAACGGCTTCTTTTTCAAACACGTAAATGACAGCGATACCTGAATTGTTTATAGAAAAAAATGAAAGCCAGTGAAAACAAGCCATATGGTGGGTGTGTGTGTGTGTGTGTGTGTGTGTGTGTGTGTGTGTGTGTGTGTGTGTGTGTGTGTGTGTGTGTGTGTGTGTGTGTGTGTGTGTGTGTTTGTGTGTGTGTGTAAATGAGCCTCATGCATGGCGCTGTAAACATGCTAATATTTCTTAATGGCACTTCCCTACATTGATATGCATTTGAACTCTAGACCCCCTCCACCCCACCCTGCTGCTCATCAACAAAGACACACACACACACACTCCCCTGCACACACACTCTCCGCCATTACGGGGCCCCCTGACTCTCTGTTTTTCCATTAATATCAAGTGATTGAGCGTAACATTAGCAGATAAAGCGGAGACTAAGATGACATATATATGCCGTGGATGGAGGAATTAAAGCCTAATATGATCACTCGGCCTTGCATATGGAAAAAGCATCGCTCGTCACTGTGCCTAACATTTTGATTTCCGACGTTTCAGAGCAGCAGATGGAGACTGATTCCTCTTTTAAGTAAACAGATACTTAAGTGATTGTTCAAAGGGTTCACGCACACTTTAGCCTTAAAAACAAACATGCATGCACACACAGAGTATCGATCATTTACCTCTTAGGAAGGTGTGTGTGTGTTCGTGAGCAATCGTGTCTTTGAGCTCTCGGTCCGCCTGGTTATTTCCAGAGCAAGTGGAGAGCACATCAGTTTTTATTAGCTTAATAAATCACCTTTGTTGTCAATCAAGCAGCAGAGAATAATTGGATATGGTTGAAGCCTTGCGTGATGGATTATAAATCATTCAAGATTAAATTAAAAGATAATGCACAAACTTAATGGTTTGTGTTTTGCAGTCTAAATTGCCTCGGAGCAGTGCTGTTTTCCAGCTTTATTGCCTGCCGTTTTTCTTTCCTCTAAAACCCCCTTAACATTTTACACCTTTTATTGCTCGGCTGGCTTTGCCACTGCTCTTTTAAAATCTCTGTGTTCTCCTTTCTTTACAATTCATTTTGGAGAATTGTGAGGAGGAAATGTGTGGATGATCCTTCTGCGCCCTCTTGTTTTATACAGATTGAAATCCCCGAATCTGCCTTTGAGTGTTGTTTTCAATCTGTTCTCAGCAGATGCACCTCACCTGAACTAGCGATAATACAAAATAAAGGCCTTTTTGCAAAAGAAATGAGGGTAAAAAGAGAAGATAAGACAGACAACAAAGAGGAATAGACTGGAAAAGAGCTATATCATGTGTATTACGCTCTGGCCGGTGAGTTTAAGTGTGTCCGTTTGCGTTGGAGCCGAGCAGGGGTTATCATAATCGCCTCCTGCCTACTTGACAGGACCTTAAAGTGATCCTGTCATTTTATTTACACCCGGACCACTGTGTGATTTACTCCCAAACACACACACACGTACACAAACGTTCCCCCTTGCTAACTTCCCTAGCGAGCCCAGTCGAGTAGGTCGGATGACATCTTTTGATCAGAGCTGTCCAAAGAGATCAGAGCAGACTGGCAGGTAATAGATACCCGGCAAACTAACCGAAGTGCATTGGAACGAGTGTGAGAATGTGTGTGTTTCTGACATGTGTGCCTTTTGTGCAGGGGGAAGAGAGAAGATAGACATTTTCTACTCTCTATTTGACCAAATCTCGCTCAAAGTGGAGAGCAATGTCTATGAAGCTGCTTTTTAATATGGACGAAAAACACGTTGACACTGTCTGGACACATGTGGTACACAAATGGACAGAGCGTAGAAGACATGATTTGACATGTATGACACTGTGGTCACATAACCAATTCCTTATTTGGTCTTAAAAACAGATTTGTATTGCTGTTTCTTGAAGTTGTGTGCCACAATACAAACATTATCAACACGTCCACCTCTAGCTTTGGACATTGCAAATCGGACATATATAGGATAGGATTGCAGTGCATGCGCGGCGTTGCTGTTGTGTTCTCGCTCAAAGTTCTTATAATTTCAACCTCTACCTAGTTACCGCTTGCCTTTCGACGTGCAACCAAAGAGATCCCAGCTGTATGTAGTGGACGTAACCTTAGACACTTAACTTAACCGGCTCTTTTCACTAAAGGCACTGCACCCAACCTCACAGTGAGAAAAGAGCAAATCATGTGAAAGCAGCTTTATAGTGTTTATGTGTGTGTGCAGTACGTACATTTGTAATACCTGTACCCGTGCCTTCTTAGTAGATCACATTTGTTCTCAAGGAGTGTGACAAAGACCAAACTAAAATTGACTAAAATTGAGGACAAAAAATACAATAAAAAACAACCAAACTAATGTTGAAAGTGAAAGGGAAAACAGCTAGTATTTGTGTTTGAGGCAGATGTGAAATCATGGCACAAGAAAGGGCAATAAGAGAGAGGAGGGAGTAGGAGGTAAGGATGGAGCGAGTTCAGAGGGGAGAAACAAATGGGAGACGGTGGAAATGATGGATCTTGCTCAGCCCTGCCTGGCTAACTCTGCACACACACACACACACATGCAATACACACACACACATCCCCTGGGACGAGTGCTCATGACCCCACGTTGCCCTGTGGGCTTTGAGAGTGTGGCTGCTCTAAGTGCAAGCTCCCTGAATAACAAAGGACAGGCAGAGGATCATTTACTGACAAACAGTCGCCCACTGATAATATTAGTGTAGGTTGAGCAAGATATCATTGCCTCTCACACACACACACACACACACACACACACACACACACACACACACACACACACACACACACACACACACACACACGACTTGCGGTGCTCAGTTAGAGATGGGAGCAACAACAGCTGAAGTGTGGTGTATGATATGGCAGGTTGTTTACGTCTGTTTTCAATTTGTATGTCTGGCTATTATTTCAGAACTGTAGGCATGATTAGAAGTTTTGTTTGAAATCCTGACTAAAATAATGTCTATAATGAACTCTATAAAAGGTGATTCTTCAAAATAATGTTGGAAAATATTATTTTTATGATCTTTCTTTTTTAAATCAAGTATTTTTAAGTAATGTGATGACATTTTAGATTTGTCTGCATTATTAACATAAACATTCTGATAACTTATGAAGATATATATTGTTTTATTAAAGAGCAGTTTGTCATTTTTAGCCCTTTTTGATAAAACTAATGTTTTTATCAGTCTACTATGTTTTCATGTTTACTTTATTTTTTATTATAGATATCGCACAACTGTATTCTTTTTAGATGTATCCAACCTTTGCATGTGTTTGAAAGTGGTACTTTGTGATTGAATATGTGCTTCCGTGCCACACCCGTCCCACTGACCGCCTCGCTCTGTGTTTACATACCAGCTCAGATGAGTGATGGCCTGTTGCAGAAAGGAATGCTAGGCACAAGGCCGCTGACGTTCACACGCACACTCATCTTCTTTACCAGTGTAGTTGCTAGAACAAGAAGTTTGTGTATGTTGCCTGTGCACGCTTCAATTGTTATTCAGAAATCCAGCTTTAATCACAAAGTGTGAGCATGCAGCATTTCTCATCTGATGTTGTTCCATCCCTTTCATAGACTTATTAACAGAAAAAAACATTCATAGATGTACAAAGAGGCGGAATGTGATTTGTCTTGATACATATTTCCTGTTTATGATTTCCATTGTATTATTCTTAAACTAGAGAGATTTGAATATAAATTGAAAGCCTCAAGCCCACTCCCTGAAGCTAAACTGTAAATAATAACTCTAAACTTTTCCTAATCTTTGGTAATTGAAGCAAATGGGTTTTGCGGGGAGAGATTTGTTGCAGGCAAACGTACATACATTCATTTTTATTTACGAGGAGGCGAGGGCTGGGCAGTGTAATGAGTGAAAATGCATGCTTAATTTAAATGGCGAGTGTGTCTATTTGGGAATGCATTAGAGACTGCAGAAGAAGCGTAAGACATATTAATTGACAGACAGGAACCGCTGTCTCCGAGGTTGATACAAGTAATTTATTACTTCAGAAACGAATGCCACCGCCAGAATGTGCTTCATTAATTTCAAATTTAGTTTTAATTTCAAGCTGTTGCCCCTTGAGAAGAATAAGGTGGCAAGTTCTGTTTGAAGAGACATTTCTCTCCCCTCTCCCTCCCTCTATCTCTCTTTCCATCCTCCGTTTCTTTTTCTCTCTGGCTGTCTCTGATTTTCTGCAGTACAGAACAAAGACCTGGGGGTGGGGAGAGAATAGGAGGGGGTGGCAACTTGATTCCAATTTGAAAACAATGTCAATGTAAAATTAGGAAGTTAGAACATAATTACTGCAAGAGTTTATGATAGGAAATACTTGTGTCTGTGAATGCCATTGGATGATTGCTGTGTTTCCTCTGGAGAAAGAGTAAATGTCAGTATCTTGTGATTATATCAGTTCCCTGCTTGTTGAAGAAAAAGTAATACAGAGTTGAGAATCTCCTTCATTAGATATGCTGTCAGTGTGGTTCTAACACATCTCTCTCTGTTTTTTCTTGTCTCTGTCTGAGCAGCATACGTCCCAGAAGATGAGAAGGAAGCAGCCCTGTTGGATGAGGACCTTGAAGGAGATGACTCAGCACAGGAAGGGGAGGAGCCTGCCACTAAGTTCCTATGTCAGGAGAGGCCGGGATCCACAGGCTTCCATGACTCCCCCAATGCAGCCGACTTTTCTGGGCAAGAGCTGGACAGCGAGTCTCACCTGAGCGAATCCAGTGACAGATTGTCTGATTTCGAGATATCGTCACTTAAAAATGAGGATGATATGCTCCTCTCTAAAGACCCGAATGCCCTTTCCCTGTCCTCCCCCTCTGTCATGATGGCTGCTGCCACTGCTGCTGCAACAGTAACTGGAGATGAGGCCATATTAGCGACAACAGGGTCCGTGGCTGACAGCCTGGAGAAGATGAAGGCCATTTACACCTCCTTCCTGACCAACTCCTATTGGTCCACACTGAATCTAAACCTGAGCCAGCCCCCTCCAGAGAAACCCCCTCGCAGTCACAGCAGCAACAGCAGCAGCAGCAGTAGCAGTAGCTGTGGAAGTGGAGGCTACGACTGGCACCAGACAGCTATGGCTAAGACCCTCCAGCAGGCATCACAGAACCACCACAACAGAATGGGCATGGTTCAACACCCCACAGTGGCTGTATCTGCAGCATCTACGGAGCACAACCTATTTAGTACCGTCCAGCTGTACCGGCAGAGCTCCAAGCTGTATGGCTCCATATTCACTGGTGCCAGCAAGTTCCACTGTAAGGACTGCAGTGCGGCCTACGACACACTAGTGGGGCTCACGGTGCACATGAACGAGACAGGACACTACCGCGACGATAACCATGAAACGGATGGTGACGGTGCTAAACGGTGGTCGAAACCAAGAAAGCGGTCATTGCTAGAGATGGAAGGGAAGGAGGATGCACAGAAAGTCCTCAAGTGCATGTACTGTGGGCACTCCTTCGAATCCCTGCAGGACCTAAGCGTCCACATGATCAAGACGAAACACTACCAGAAAGTGCCTCTGAAAGAGCCTGTTACACCAGTGGCAGCTAAGATTATCTCCTCGGCTAGAAAGAGAGTCCCTATGGACCTAGACATCCCAAGCTCACCAGACTCTAATGGAGGCACCACACCTAAGCCCAACTCACACAACGACTCTCATGACATACACCAGAAGGTCACCAATCCTTACATCACACCTAACAACCGCTATGGACACCAGAACGGTGCCAGCTATGCCTGGCAGTTTGAATCTAGGAAGTCACAGATCCTCAAATGCATGGAGTGTGGCAGCTCTCATGACACACTACAAGAGCTTACTGCTCACATGATGGTAACCGGACACTTTATTAAAGTCACCAACTCTGCTATTAAGAAAGGCAAACCCATTTTAGAAACGTCCATCCCAACTCCAACACCCATTTTAACAGAAGAAAAGTTCCAGTCTGTTCCCCTGGCTGCCACAACCTTCTCCCCTCCACCTGCCCCGGTGCCTCTTCCAACCAGCATCTCCCCCACTGCCATGGTTGTGGAGATAAAAAAAGAGGAGAAGGAGGAGGATTGCACAAAAGAGTCCATCATGAACAATGGTAGTCTCAAGGAGAAAAAGGCAGGAGGTGAGGATGAGGCTGAAGAGAAGTTTGACTTTAATTCAAAATACTCTTATCTGACCGAGGAAGATCTTGATGAAAGTCCAAAAGGGGGTTTTGACATCCTCAAGTCCTTGGAGAACACAGTGACATCAGCCATCAACAAAGCCCAGAATGGTGCTCCGAGCTGGGGTGGATATCCCAGTATCCATGCTGCTTACCAGCTCCCAAACATAATGAAACTCTCGCTTGGCAACACTGGAAAGAGCTCTGCCCTTAGATACATGTTCCCTGGAGGAGATACTTTTTCTCACACCGGTAAAAACCAGCCTCTAATCTCCCATCACAGGAGCCAGAACTCCCCGCTGCCAAAAAACAACTTCCATGCTATGGAGGAACTGGTCAAGAAAGTGACAGAGAAAGTGGCCAAGGTAGAGGAGAAAATGAGAGAGCCCAGCAGTGCTGTGAGGGCATCTCCTCTGAGACGTACCACCCCTTCACCGTGCAACAGCGAGGCAGGTGACTCAGCCCGAGGAGAGTCACCCAAAGAAAACAGAGCAGGAGCCTGTACAACTCCAGAGGATACAAGTGAAGCAGAAAAAGTAGTCGGTGATGGAAGCGGAGCCAATCACAGAGATTCAAACGGAGATAAATCGATAAAAGAAACAGCGGAGAATGGAGTGGAGTCCACTGCTATGACATCCCCCCTGCCTGCCTCCCTGTTAGGAAGTACAGCTATCATCACAGACCATCCACCTCCAGAACAGCCATTCGTCAACCCTCTCAGCGCACTGCAGTCAGTAATGAACGCCCACCTGGGGAAGGCCTCTAAGCCCGCCCTGCCCTCCCTTGACCCCATGAGCATGCTGTTCAAGATGAGCAACAGCCTGGTAGAGAAAGCAGCGGTGGCATCTTCCACCCCACCAGCACAGACCAAAAAGTCGGGTAATGACCGCTTAGACCGATACTTCTACCAGCAACATGTTAACAGCGACCAACCTATTGATCTCACCAAAGGTAAACATGCTGACAAAAATGGCAGTAGTGGCTCTCTGGGTTCAACAGCTCTCTCTTCCACCACCACCCCGTCCTCAATTTCTCCATCCTCCACTGTAACTATGACCAAAGCCTCTGCTGCAGTAGCTTCCTTTATGTCCAGCTCCCCTTTGAGAGAAAACGCACTGTCAGATATCTCTGACATGTTGAGGAACCTGACAGAAAGTCAGTCCGTCTCCAAGTCCTCCACCCCTACCAGCCTGTCTGAGCGCTCCGACATTGAAGGTATGACACAAGAGGATATGGATGATGTGTCACCAGCCCAGAAACGCAAAGGCCGACAGTCCAACTGGAACCCTCAACATCTCCTCATCCTACAAGCCCAGTTTGCCGCAAGTCTGAGACAAACAAGCGACGGCAAGTATGTGATGTCGGACCTTAGCCCTCAGGAGAGAATGCACATCTCCCGTTTCACAGGCCTCTCAATGACCACAATATCCCACTGGTTGGCTAACGTCAAGTACCAGCTGAGGAGAACCGGTGGCACCAAGTTCTTGAAAAACTTGGATTCCGGTCACCCAGTATTCTTCTGCAGCGACTGCGCCTCTCAAATCCGTTCGCCATCCACCTACGTCAGCCACTTGGAATCCCACTTGGGTTTCCGTCTGCGAGACCTGGCCAAGCTTTCTGGGGAGCTTCTCAGTCAGATTTCGCAGCAACATCATCAACAACGCCACACCAAAGGACTATCTGAAAAACTGCTTGCTAATCTTCACCCATCCAGCCACCCTTTAGCCTCCTCTCTACCCACATCCCTAGCTTCTTCCTTACCCATCTCCCTGCCCTCTTCTTTAACCACCTCGACTGAATCCCCGTCACCCTCCCCAGAAGACGATGAGATTGCCGCTATGTTCCAGTGCAAGCTCTGCAACCGGACTTTTGCGAGCAAGCACGCGGTCAAGCTTCACCTGAGCAAGACTCATGGGAAGTCCCCTGAGGACCATCTCATGTATGTGTGTGAGCTGGAGAAACAGTAGCACTGGCTGGGGACAATTCTGCTTTCTTTTGTAACGGCTCACTCTGTCTTGCTGTCTCTCTTAAGACTTTCACAGACATTTCTGAAAACAAAAGAAAGGATTATTAACGTGACGGAACTGCACAAAGATGCCATACAACTACTGTTTTGAGTTTTGGCACATAGTTTTACCTTTTGTGTTGTAGCAGTTGTTTCTTTTTCTTTAGTTGCTGTGTGAGGTAGACTCACTCTGACCTAAGACACTTGATTTTAAGGATCTCCTTTGACAGGAAAAATGACTTTTTTTCTAAATGTGCAGATGGGGGCTTCTGTCATTGAGAAGATACAGTATATGAAGGTTTAAAACAAGAGATTCTAAAATGAAGTGATGTGTATTTTGAAACTTGTGTACATGGAATTAAGTTCCTTTATATTTTGACATCACTGGGATGTGATAAGCTGCATGCATAAATGAAACAGTTTAGTTAAACATTTTATAACTAAATCTGGTGCACTTTCCATGATTTATTTTTCTTTTGTTTTACTCTCCCGCTCGCTCGCTCTGTTTTTTTTTTTTTTTGTTGTGCTGGAGTCAGCATTTTAAATTTAACCCTCTGAGTACGTCAAAGCACTTCTTCACCTAAGATCCAAACGCTATTGACTCAAGATTTGATATTGTGAATTATTGAAGCTATTGTGAGAAATAGATGTCTGTTTCCAGGATATACAGTGTCTAATCCTAGAAAAAAGGGGATACTCTATTCAATGCAAGGTTTTCATCCTGGGATTAATATTTGTATGAGGTATGTTTGCAGGATTTGACACAATATGTAGCTATGTGGTAAAAATGCAAAGGAAAAAAATAAGTGTTTTACTTTGGTCGATCAGGGACCTATATTAATTCAGGTCTGTGTAAAATATGTATATAAAAACATTAAGTAATTCCTGTCTAAATTATGCATAATTTCTATATTTTTTAATTTAAAAGGATTATGACTATCTGCTGGTGCACAGTATATGAAGACATGAATAAAATTGTTTTGCACAATAGTTTTATAAATGTGTTATTTAATCAAAAGGATATGAAAAAAAGATAGGTAGCAAAAGGATGACAACAGGTGAATCTTTTTATTCCCAACTCGTGCTCAAAGGGTTAAAGACTCTCTTTATCAGACACTACTACATGTGCCACTGTATGAACACTTAAAAGATGTTAAAAGGTTGTATAAAAAGATGTTACTTTATAAAGATATTTCACATGTAAACTGTTATTTATAAGCACTCTTGGTTGTTTCATATCGTTGAATGCCTTTTTCGATTGGTCCTATCTTTTTGTTCTGTCTAATAACTCTGCCATGATTCCACACTGCAGCTTTATCTTTTTGGGATATGAAAGGTAACCATGGTTACACTAACCTCTTGAGTGACAAGATCTGCTACATTTTCTGGCAGTTAATTTGCTGAAGTAACTGACAGCTGCCAGGGTAGAGAAATAAAAAAAAGAATCCTTATGTGTAAAATATCGGCATGTAAACAGCACAGATACTGTAATGCATTCTGTGCCGTTAGTCTTTTTTCATTTCCTTTTCTGTTGTTGTTGTTCTTGACAATGAACCCCCATTATATGACTTCATATAACCTTGTTTTCTACTGCAGCATTAAAAAAAGGAAACTGTTTTTTGCAATAATGTGTGTATGCATCGTGTGTGTCGTGGCTATCAATTATGTGTGTGCTGTACAGTCTCTAATGAGCACATTACACTGGGAGTGTGTCAACGTCTGTCTGTGACGAGCTGCATGCTAGTTTACAGTGAGTGGCAGCAGCGGGGGAGAAAAACACACACAGTTGCACGCACACAAACACTCACACACACACACACACACACACACACAAACACACACAAACACACACACACACACACACACACACACACACACACACACACACACACACACACACACACACACACACACACACACACATCCAGACATGTAAACTGACACAATCATTGTTGGGTTTACCCAGTAGCCTCTTCTGTTGTCCTAGTGGCTTACACTAAGGCATGTACTGTATATAAGACTAATCCTGCAACAAAAGGCTTCAGAAACAGTAAACAGTCATGTGATAAAAGCTTGTTTTTTAATTATAAGGGGGCAGTGGAGCAGTCAAATAACCCAAAACATACAGCTTCATACACACCTTCTCTGTCTTACCACACAGAATATCGACACACACACACACACATTTTCCCATCCGTATCTCAAGCTCTATAATTACCTCCAACGTCCATTTTGTGACTACTCCCAGCGAGGTAAGACACCTGGAAGACATATTTGTTTAGGCTTCATTGGTGAGATGACAACAATGCTGACAAGATGAGCTGGTCCTTTCAAATGTTTATTTATTCATAATTTTCCCTGTCCGGAGCTGTATCACTATCTATTTGATATGTGCTGCACAACAGTAGGATATACAGAAGATAAAGCAGATGGAGCGAGGAGTTAAGGTTTACATGAAGACAATATCTATTAGAGCTGACTTATTTCTGAAGATCTATCAGAATCGGTACATGTTCAGTATGGAGAGGAGGATGGGAACATAGAGGTATGTATAGAGGTGCATGAATTAATCTATAAACCCAGAAATGAGTGAACATTTTACCACTTCCTGTTCTCTCGTCTTGAAGTCAATGGGTTTTTTAATGGGTTTTTGGTGAAATTACACACACAAGGTATAGGGTTAAGAAGATTTTTCTTAAGTAAAAGAAGCAATACTACGATGTGAAAATACTCAGTTAAAAGTAAAAGTCCTGTATTCAAAATCTTACTTAAGTAAATGTAAAGTTTGAGCATCAAAACATAAAAGTAGTAAGAGTAAAATAATACATGTATATATAGTATTAATAAACTAATTCTGCAAAGTGACTAGTAACTAAATCAAAAAAAAAAAGTAGTGGAGTAAATAATTATTAAAGTCAGTTATTAACATTTGCTTCCCATGTAGTGGAGAAGAAGCATGATGTATTATAATGTAAAAATACACAAGCCAAGTACAAGTAACACTATTTTAAACTTAGGTACTGTGCTTGACTAAAAGAGATTTTTCAGGGAAGTGATAAAGTAAAAGTGAGCAATGTTCTACGACATTAAACTATTCAGTGAATACCACACTGGTGAATGTCCAAAGCATCTTGTGTTATAAAAGAGCTGGTGGCTAAATGAGAACACTAAACGCCATCACGTCAAACATTAGCCACCTTTAGCTTAGCAGTGAAGTCTTGCAGTTATAATTTCTCAATCTTCAACTCTTCAAAAATCATAAAATTGGTATTAATATGTGGAGATTATTCTGCAAACAAAACGGTTGGTTACGTATTGTAACTCTAGTTCTATAAGCACAGGCGGAGCCCTCTACTGAACTCTATGGGTACTACTCTCATCAATGATACGCGAGCGTTCACACACTGAAGTTGTATAAACATAGCTGGCCAGTCAGGGCGAGCCTACCTGCGCGCAGCTCACAATATATAAGGCGGCTACGCCTCCTGACTGTCATCCTACACTCTCTTCAGCGAGCGGCATAGGAAAGACAGGGCCCCTAGGTAGAAGGCTCCGCCTGTGCTTATAGAACTAGGGTTACAATATGAAACCCATCGTTCTATATCACACAGTCTCCGCCCTCTACTGGACTCTATGGGTACAGTGGGTGGAGCCCTGATGGATAAACGCCCTGTCGTCCCACAACATCGACCCACCACACCGCCTCTGACCGGCCTTTGGTTAACAGCCACCACACTCCAACTTCCTATCACCCGGTTGAGACCATGGAGAAGTCTTCTCCATGGTCTCAACCGGGTGATAGGAAGTTGGAGTGTGGTGGCTGTTAACCAAAGGCCGGTCAGAGGCGGTGTGGTGGGTCGATGTTGTGGGACGNAATGATAAGAATAAGAATAATGCGTCTTGAACTGGTTTCATTAATTAGTGTCTTTACGTTTTCACAGCTTGTTGTGGTAGGCTGGTAGCCTATTTTATAAAAGAGCATATCAAAAGAAAGACTTGTGTTATGTCTTCCTTAATGCAATAGTAATTGGGGGTGCAAGTGGAGACTCGCAGAGGCAAAACTGTGGCGCGCTTACACTGTATAGGTGCGCCGCAGTCTGCGTGATCTGCCTGTAGGGAGGGGCGGGCCGGCCCCAAACGAGTTTTATGTACTTTATGTAGAGAGTAACGAAGTAGTGTAATATATTACTTTTTTAAAAGTAATATGTAATATGTAATATATTACTTTTTTTTAGTAACGACCCCATCTCTGGCTATACCATAAAGTTATTGTGCCTGTCTCCTAGCTAACGCAGTTAGCTCGTTGAGTCCCATTAGCCAGTGATCCTATTTTGCCCATGATGAGAGGGGACAGACACGGCTTATATATAATTTTCTCCATAAGTCTGGACCCAGCCATCCTCCTTCGTCTCTTGAGTCTACCTCTGCATTCTATGCGTCCTTCTACAGATTTCAGTGGTGAAAGCCGTTCCGACAACTATGGTAGCCGGCCGTAGCGGGATGAGCTTCTACATGGTAAAAATAAGGCAGCCACCGGATTGCTGCCCAACAGCGCTGTGGATGCACGACAAAACTCTCCCTACAAGAACATTTAGAGAGGGCACAGCTTAATGAATTACTAATAGAAAAATAACAAAGTAAGATCAACTTAGCGCCTAACACTCTATTTATGTCTGACCAACACATTCTCACTCCCAACTCGGCCTATGTTGACGTTATGTCAGGGTCCCTGTCGTCACTTTCCAACGCAAGGGGGGGCCCTTTAGCGTCGAGTTTCAACTATC
>NW_011357331.1:87229-95457 GCF_000735185.1 Notothenia coriiceps
GTCACGCCTGTGAGTCTCGGTTTGGGGAAGAGACAAGGGTTATTGGATTCCCTCAAGAAGGTCCAGCTCCCAAATATGTCGATCTGCCGAAATCAGCAGGTGGATACGTGCCGCCGCAGAACCAGATGCGGAAGTATTTCCATTCATAGAGAATGTGTACAGACCGGGAAAAATTGGTAGGCCACGAACGACCCCGGTGTGTCCTGACCACTTTCCTCCTCCCGACACCCAGGTCATTCGACATAGACTGGGGGAACCTGTATTACGTGCATGCAACAGGGTAACGAGGAATCCCCTGGACCCTTCGCACCACGCGTCACACATCAGTTAACGCGAACGTGGACGTCCCACCTTGATACCTGAATAAGTCTGGTTAATCCGAGATGGGTCGGTTTTATTCGACACAAAGGTTGAAGAGGTACCAGATTTGGCCCACCCATCCTAACCTCACCCACGGACCATTTGGTTTCGGCACAGTCTCCCGCCCAAACACCACCCAGCTCAACACCTGTGCTGTCCCCGCAATTAGGTAGTCCCGAGTGTGGGTGACATTGGGTATTTCTCATGGTGGTTGTCATCTCCCGGCCTTCTGACACACTATCAATCTTGCTACCCATAATTAACTTGGGAGCGAGTAGTTTTATCGTGCCCCTCGTGAAAGACCCCGGGTACCGTAGGTATCTGCGAGCACTCTCTCCGATTCCCCTACTGTCCAGTCCTCCGCATGACGACGTTTTTTGTCTACCTCGACGCGCGTCCATCCGAGCGGGACTACCGTTCGATACAAAATATGTTGTAAGTCACACACTTGCGAGCGCTAATAGTAACTTACAGTCCCATCATGATGTAGCTCAGAGTCATCCTCCCGAGGCGGGGACCATCATCTTATCTAATGTTGCATTGTTAGGCATATACAAACGTCCTTATTAGAGGTGTATAACTTAGTGCACACATACTAAAAACTTCTCAACTTCTAACTTCTTTATTTGACGCGGTTTGCTGGAAGTCGACGATCGATTTCCACCGCTTTACACAAACTGACATTACCAAACTCAAGACCAACACTCAGTACTGTAATATATTTGTGTTCGAGCGAATCCTGAGTAGGCGGACAGGGGCGGAGTAGTGTGGCGACCTGAGTCGACTTATCAAATCACCACGAAACCAGAAGGCAACTTGGGTGCACCGATAGAACAGTCAGTTCGCATACTCTGTTTCCTTTCGCTTCTCTCTCTCTCAATGATAGTGCCTACAGAGAGGAGAGCTCCAGTGGCTCAACGGTTCTGTAACCAAAGCCTCGAGCACCAGTGGCAGTTCCCATTGCGGAGTGGAGACATGCACCACTAGGCGCTGTCTCCTGATCCCCTGCAAAAAACGCTTCATAAGCGGTTGGCTAAAGACTGGTCTGCTGCCAAATCCCGCATGACAGGACCAGGTGGCTGCTGCATACACATTGACTGTGGCATGAGCAAGCCCCTTGTCCACCAGTAGCTATAGCCAGCATAGAATAGAGCCCAATGTACCGGACAGAGGCTCTAGACTCCCTTCCTCGCACCACGTCTGTCTGTCGTCTGACAGAGTGGCAAGTAGCCTGCCCTCCTTCTCGGTGGGGCGTACCCCTCGCTCTTGATGGGGGCTGCATTGAGCAAAATCCCCAGATACCCCACCTGCTGGTGAGGTATGGGACTGCTCTTCTTCCAATTGACCGCAAATCGCAACTTGGTTAGGTGTAGGATCAATTGGGCTGTGTGGAACATTGCCCATTCCCTGGACCTGGCCATGACTATGAGGTCATTGAGATAAAATAAAACCTTCATGCCATGGTTGTGAAGTGGCTGAAGCGCAGTGGTCACACATTTGCTGAACGTGCGTGGGGATAGGGAATAGCCGAACGGTAGTTGTACTCGTAGGCTATCACCTGGAAGGCAAAACGCAAATACCTTCTGTGCTTTGGAGACATTTTGACATGAAAGTAAACGTCCCTCAGGTCGATGGTTTGTGAACCAATCGCCCGGCTGCACCACTTCCAGTAATTGTTTTATGGTTAACATATAGAACTTTTTGCAGACAATGTGCTGATTCAGGATGCGAAGATCCAGAATGGGTCTGAATTCTCCTGTCTTCTTGGAAACCAGGAAGTATATGGAGTAAATCCCCCTTTTTCCTGAGAGTGGACAACAGACACAGCCTGTTTTTGCAACAGGGCCTGAATCTCCGTTGAAAGGAAACCTATCTCCTCCTGGGATGATATATTTGCCTCTCTTATGCCCCTGAATGGAGGAGGGACGCTGCAGCACTGGAGTGAGTAACCCAGTCTCAGTGTCCTGTCCATCCACCCGGCGCTCTGTCATAATGCCGTGACCACACTGACGGTGAAATGCATTAATCGGAGCTGGGCGGGGTGTGTTTCCTGACAACAACATGCCGGCCATAATGTTCCGGCCCCCGCATAGTGCTTTGACAGCAGTTTATCTCACTCACATGCCCACCGGCTGCCTCCTTTACTGGAGTTACAACGGGGGCGGCGAGTGGGGAACCGTGTCTCATAATGGGTGCCCAGTTAACATCGTATGAAACGGATCTTGCAGAATTCAAAGAGACATTATGGGGAAATGTTGAATTGTGGAGAGAAATGACTCTTACTCTGGGATAAATGCAATTGTTTTTATTCAATGCATTCGTCACACATACATCACTTTTCATGACTTTACAGTGGGAGGAGCGGAAGAACTCGCCCTCGCGTCTTGAGTGCTGAGGCACACAGCTCTCGCCGCTGGGACGCTTTCTCCCACAGCCCGTCATTTCCGGGAGGACGGCCCACCCCACCCCGAAGCTCTCTGTTCGGCGCGGAGCCGGAGCAGAGGCCTGTCGGGATCGCGCGGCCTGGCCCCGCGGGTGCCGGTATTGAGCCGGTTCCGCGGGACCAGCCGAGGAGCAGCGGGAGCCTTGGGTGCTCTAAACCGGCGCCTTCCCCTCCTTCTCACCGTGACACTGCGCTCTCCTCTTTGAGGAAGAGCCAGCGGCAGCATACAGCTAAGCTTTGAATTTTCTTCCTCCAGATATCTGGCAACAGGGGCAAAACGAAGGGCGGACCGGGCCGTAGAACCCCTGGCAGAGGCGGCTCACCGGTTTCGGCGGCAGTGGTGGGGGAGCAGTAGCCCTACATGCTCCGCGCCATTGTCATCACGCGGGGGAAGTCCTGGCGGACAGACCTGGCCGGTGAACTTCCATGGACGCCGAAACTCGGAAGTGCCTGACAACGAGAAGTCCTCGTCATCCTCCACCCTGGCAAACGGAGCCGAACGTGGCGAACGTGAATGGCACCGCCTCGGCCATATCCTGGTCCCCCTTCTCCACCACGTCGAGCTCAGCCTGGTTATCCGTCTCATCACCACACAGTGAGACGTAGTGGGTCTGGAAATGATCCCAACGGTGTTGGCGTCTGAGCCGTGGTAGCACCCGGCAGGCAGTAAATGCAATTGTTTTTATTCAATGCATTCGTCACACACACATCACTTTTCATGACTTTACAGTGGGAGGAGGCGGGAGAACTCGCCCTCGCATCTTGGGCACACAGCTGCACGGCAGCTCTTGCCGCCGGGCCATCATTTCCAGGAGGACGGCCCACCCTGGAGCCGGAGCAGAGGCCTGTCGAGATCGCGCAGCCTGTCCCCGCGGGTGCCAGTATTGAGCCGGTTCCGCGGGACCAGCCGAGGAGGTAGGAGGAGCAGCGGGAGCCATGGGTGCTCTAAACCAGCGCCTTTCCCTCCTTCTCACCATGACGCCGCGCTCTCCTCTTGGAGGAAGAGCCAACGGCAGCATACTTCTAAGCTGCGACTTTTCTTCCTCCAAGCGTCTGAAACGGTGTGTGACTGATGAGATCGATCCAAAGAGCCCCTCCGTGGATACGGGGGCCCCTAGGAGATCATCACGGTCCTTCCTGGAGTGAGCCGTGAGTCCCAGCCATACGTGGCGTGATCCCACTGTGGCCAGGGACATTACATGGCCAGCTGCGGCGGCCACACCATGAATCAGATTATTCATCTGTGCTGCCGCCAGCTGTGCTCCGAGCCGGAATATTTTATCGAAATATTCCAGCGAAATATTCCAGCGTCTCTCGGTCACGAGGCAGCAGGGAGAGAGGCTTCTTACCCTCCACCTATCTTTACTTTTCTCTGTCAGCAGATGGGCTGACAGGCTCCCATCGAGGGGGGGCACACCGGGACACACTGTGTCCGTGTTGCCCTGCACTCTGAGGATCCCCACCATACCAGCCACTGGAACCCTCGTCTTCAGTGGCTGTTGCCACGACGCCTCCATACACTGCCAGACATCTGCCAACGGGGGCGAAGCGAATTCTGGCTGCGCCGGGCGGACCGGGCCGTAGAACACCTGGCAGAGGCCGCTCACCGGTTTTGGCGGCAGTGGTGGGGGGAGCGGTAGTCCTACACGCTCCGCCGCCATGGTCATCACCAGGGGGAAGTCCTGGCGGACAAACCTGGGCGGTGGACTTTCATGGACGCCGGACACGTAAGTGCCCGACAACGAGAAGCCCTCGTCATCCTACTCCCTGGCAAACGGAGCCATCCGCCCCGCTGGAATGGCGAACGTGAATGGCACCGCCTCGGCCATATCCTGGTCCCCAAACACTCGAAGCAGACGTGGTGGGGATCGGCGCCTGCTATTAAGCCAGGGCACGAAGGACAGGCCCGGGTCTCTAGAAGTGGCGACTCCATGAAGGCACAATAACTTCTTTCTTCTTCTTTGAAACGTTTTACTTTTCTCTGTCAGGTGTTGTCCTGCTTGCTGAAGAGAAAAAGATGACAGTCAGGAGGCGTAGCCACCTTATATACTGTGAGCTGCGCGCGCAATTAGGTAGGCTCGCGCTGATTGGCCGGCTACGTTTATACAACTTCAGTGTGTGAACGCTCCCGTATCATTGATGAGAGTAGTACCCATAGAGTCCAGTAGAGAGCAGAGCCTGTGTGAGATATAACTCACTGCTTACCTTGGCTCAAAAAGGGGGTGGGGCCAGCAGCTACAGTCACAGAATCAGCCCTTTTCTAACAGGGCTGAAATAAAGGGATAAGAGGGATGTCTAAAATGCATAATCTGTTTGGTATTTTTAGCATAACACATCATATACATGTTTTTTTTTATATAGTTGTATATATCTGAGACCCATAATATATGCCTAAAAATAGCATGATAGGAGTTGTAGTTGTGAGAATTCTAAACGTTTTGGAATAATGTAAAAGAAACTGTGCAACACTGAGTCAAACATTCTCCTTAGATTGGTAATACACTCAGGCTTGTACCCCGGCTCTGAGGTGAGGCCCCTTTTAAAATAATCTTCAATCTTAAAAGAACACCTATGACAAGGTAGTTATGTAAACTTGGTTTTATGGATGGGAAAGAGGCAGGTAGCTAGCGCTCATGGTATTTAGAGAGTGAAGGGGGGGGGGTATTTCCACTCAACCTGACACAGTATGGATTTTGTTCCCATCCTAATGGAATAGCAGAAATATTTGAGGGGAATCCCATTACGTAGCAATTGGAGTGCTGTAATAATGTACTCACAGTCATTTTCCCACTGCGGTTGGCCTCCTCTCGCTCTGCCAGGGCTTTCAGGAAGTTATCTTTGAGTTCTTTTCCTGCACTTGCCAGTGTCCTGGGAAAGACAACACTCAAACGGTTTGAAATGTTTCTCTTAACCTGAAAAAAATGTCACATGAAGCCTTACATGTTTTTTATGGAGGCTTTCCACCTTTAACATGTTATAGGGTCAGGGCACTATCTGCTTTAAATGGGGGTGGAGTGGCGCAGTGGGCTGTGCGTTGATCATCAGATCAAGGGGGCTCCAGTTCAAAACCCTCCTCCGCCGCAGCTGCGTCTGTAAAGCCGTTGTGTCCTGGGGCAAGACACTTCACCTGAATTTGCTCCTGTGGGTATTGTCCACAGTACCTGACCGTTACATGTATGATATGTGTGTAATGTGCATTTGTAAACCGCTTTGAGCTCTGGAAAAGCGCTATAATATATATTAGGAATTATTATTATTATTAAATGAACAATCAAGAATGATACTCATTGAAATGGTTTGAGTATTTATTTTTGGAAGAACCCAAATGATCATAGATATTCTTGACAAGTCAATGTTGTTACTATGACAGAATGTTAATACTATGAAGAATGTCACATGGTCAAATGCCCTTCCTAATTTCATTATGCAGAGCAATTTTAATCATATCATAGTTTAATGACTTTCTATGACAGATTTTCACACTTAGGCTGGCCTGTTTCCGTGGAAACATGGTTTTGCTGCACTCTAATGTATACACACCTGAAATAACATTGGCACTAATATTTGAACAGTTAACACTGCAGCACAAGCTAAAAAACGGGCTTGTATCCAGCACAACATTAATCAGATCTACACCAAGTTAACATCTAAAAAGGCAGTAAAAAGGTCATTGGAGCCTCTCAGTTGTGGTTAAAAGTTCTTAACAAGAGAAGAAGTTAGAGAAATAGAAGGAAAAAAAGCTAAATGTTGTCGAAAGTGACAGTGGAACACTGCTGTTTCTATTGACTTCAACTACTCTAAAGGATAATCGGTTAAATTATTGTATACTTTTTTCATTTATGATGAGCACAAATCAAAGAAATGTGTAAGCAAAGACTTATTTTTAACCAAATTTAAAATCACCAAGATTATGGCAGTAATAACTACTTTGTTGGACAATATTTTGTCCCACAAACAACTGTGACAAACAACATTATTGTAATTTTAACACTATTTCATGACATGATTATAACTAGTAAATAAATGTAACACAGTAAATCCTGATTCCAATAACAGCAGACTATTGTCATAAAAAGTTATGGTGACAGTTTAATGTAAACAAACATATTGAGGGTAGCAAAAATAACTTTAAGGGACATATTTTTGTACAAAACCTAATTATGGTGATAGGCCTTCCCTGGAATTAACTTTATATTTATTTCATCCTTTTAAATGTTTTCTAGTGAAGGACTGTAATATGTGCCGTTACTCTGAAGCCATTTTTTTTCGATTACTACAGCTGCATTGTGGGAACAACGGATCTTACTTGATATTGGCATGAATAACATGAAAATAACCATTAAATGCAGCATCAACAACACACTGATATAGTAATTACTTACTACTTGGTATCAATTGCAGTTCTTTTACATTAATGCTAATCCAATGCCTTATTTTCAGTACCAACAAAAACTCTTTCAACTCTTTCGATACCTTACTTTCAGAAATATAAACATTGTATGTATGTTGAATTTGTTCAACAGTATCTAAAGAAAAAAATGATTTATATCAGGAAATGAAACAAGTGTAAACATTTTTTAAATAAAGTCAGCTTTCGGTACGTGACAATTTTCAATGTTTGCTGCTCTGTACACACTTGCTATGCACTATAGTAGTTCAATACTTGCCCCTAGTTTCCACCGGCTCCGCCTGCGGCGCGTTACGGCTGCGCCGCGGTTTTGGTCCGGCCTCCTCCGGCGTCCTACCCTACCGGGCGCGTTTCACGAGCGTTTCAGAAGCATTACGGAAGCGGAGCGTCGTGCATGCCGGCTCGCAGTTCTTGTTTATTTGGGGGGTGGGCCGGATGCTGTCACCGTCCCACTTCCTGCCCGACATTACCTTATGGCTGCGTCACGTCGAAAAATAGACTTCAATCCTATTTCGAGCGGAGCCCAGCGGCGAGACGCTTCTGGGACGCTTCTGAGCCGTAACGCGGCGCGTCTGGTGGAATAGCACCCATTGACTAGAGTGGCCGCAATCCTTGCGGATGCGCCCGCAACGCGCCGCAGACGGACCTGGTGGAAACTAGGGGTTAGCTATTTTAATTACCTCTCAAACTACCTAAACTAGTTATAAATATGTTTATTTTTACTGTCGGCCTGGTCACTCATTACTGGATCAGCTGCTGCATGAGACAGACACTGACGCTGTCCGAATTCGTACCAACAGTACAACGGGAGACTAATATAAGAGGCGCCACCCCGGCTCCCCAATTGGCCGTCTCAAAAGCGGGTCAGTTGCACATATTCAAATCTAGAAGGCCTGTTTTTAATATTTTCCGCCAGTTTCCGGGAAAAGAAAACCCCAATAAATAACATCGAATTTGTTTACCTTATATGACTGAGAATATATTCATTTTATTATTTATGTGTCTCGGAGAAGAAAC
>NW_011357331.1:95502-100112 GCF_000735185.1 Notothenia coriiceps
CATCATCATAATTACTTTATATATATAATTTACACAGTGCCTTCTGAGCCGTAACGCGGCGCGTCTGGTGGAATAGCACCCATTGACTAGAGTGGCCGCGATCCATGCGGACGCCGCGGCGCAGCCGCAACGCGCCCGTAACGAGCCTGTAACGCGCCCGTAACGCGCCGCAGACAGACCCGGTGGAAACTAGGGGTTAGACTCTTACAGCATATGTGAGATTAAGCTATAATCCCAAACTTCCTTTAAAAATACCTGTTAGTTTGAACCGGCAATCCCCTGGTCATAAATCTGTTTCATTCATGCTGAATATTCAAAATGACTGAATCCAGTTGTATATGCTTCACAGTCCAAAGAAAGTTTAGTAACTCTCTAAATTAATTGCTCCTCAAATCCACTTTCCATACCCAGAGCAAAAGCCTCAACAGCCACAACAAGCAGGGACACCCTGCAAACCAATGTCTGCTCTGAGCTAGCTTAACATTACAGTAAAATAAAAAAACTGGATCTAAAGTGACTGGAATTTCGAAAAATACTAATTTATACGAGTTGTTTGGCCCGTGCCCCATAATGAAAGTCTTAGAGGAATCACACAGTGGTAAAAGTGCACAGACAGCACATATTTGGAGGCTGGGACCTCACTCCATCTTCTGAGTGAGTGAAGGATTGCTGCTGGGTCATGGGGGCCGAGGCCCCAAAGTAAACACAGGTGTTGAGGAGGCAAGTGACTGGGGTTACCCCATCCAGTAGCTAAAGCAACACACACAGTCACGGAGAGTGAATAATACTTCAGAAACACATATGAGCCGCTGCAAGTTTGAGTTTCCCGTCAATTAACACATTTCTTATCAAGCCTCATTTAGGAGGGATAACAAGAATTTCACTATTAAATGATGGTTATTAGTGGCTAATGACTAGGTATTAAGCTGACTGTAATCCAGCCCTGTGTTTTAAGTGTCTTTCCTTTGGATTGTGGTCAAGGCAGGTGGGCCCTGGCATTAACAGAATAGAAATGAGGAAGGAATGTGAAACGGCTCTGAAACGAATCTGTGGTGTTGAAAAAGTACATCTTTCTTAAAAAATCGATTCAAATTATTATTACAAATATATGTGTTGTTGTTGTGCCAGGTTAAAAGATAATCACGAGATAACATTAATCAAAATTTGGAAGGTATGTGGATGTCATTCTATCTGAATCGTTGATACCTAATGTGAGCACCACAGGTACGTTTTTTCATGCACCGATTAATGCATGCGGAGGATGATGAATGAAAAAGAACTAGTAATCCAAAACGTTTTGTTCATCAAAATGAAGAAGCCATGGTTCCTCATCATTGTGGCCCGTGCTAAAATGTGTCTATAACTATTTGATGTATCGCCCAAACAACATTGAATAACAAACTTACAAAAGAGCAATTATTCACGCACCCCAATATGAAAAATGTCCCATTAAACTGCAAGCCGACAAAAACAAACGCCCCTTAGTGGTTTATCTCGGGGTAAAGGGCTTTCTGTCGAATTGGAAACATTTCTGAATATTGTAATCAGAATCAGAATCAGAATACCTTTATTAGTCCCACAGAGGGGACATTTGCAGCGTTACAGCAGGAAAGAGCCACAGACAGTGTTGCATATCTTAAATGCTTTAAAAAAGTACTAAGTTATAATATAATAAACAAACAACACAACAATATGCCAAAAAAGTACTAAGTTATAATTGGAAAATCGGAAATATGGCATGGCACTGGCGAAGGTAATCATCTGAGGAAACATTAGGGGTGAGGTAAGTAACACTCTCCTCAAAAGACTCAGAAAGATAATCAATCAATCATTCAATATGCCATTTTCTGTTGTCAAGATGTTCATGTCCAGTGTGTTATAAACTTTATGTAATGCTTTGTCCACCTCTGTTGGTAGAGAACAGCTGTTATTGCTGCCTCCAAGCATGTTTACACATGTATAAACAGCGTTACAGTGAAATGTACTCAGCCTGAAAAACACGGGGGGCCTTTTTCCTGGACCTCCTAAACTGATGTTTTAAACTATTTATTCAGTAAGATCTACTAACTCTATCCGACATGTTGACATGGATAGGAGATAGCAGGGGAAGGACCCAAACGCAGATTATGGCAGCAGGAACAGAGCAATGATTTAATTGAAATGGTTGAAAGGTTTTGAATCCAAGAGACAGGGCAGGGTCACAGGATAGCAGGTAACAAAACTCTAGACAAAGGGTAAAACGAAGATGAACTGAATAAAAGAAAATGCACCGGTATATGTGTACTGACTAACTAATATGGAAGTGGGATCAGGTGAGCAGAGGTCTTCTGAGTGACGAGGGACAGGTGAAAGTTATCAAGGAGGCGGGAAACCGAGAGGGTAGGAAATGAAACAACCGAAATTAGTCCTTCAGAATAAAACTGGAAATACTATGCACAGAGAAACTGGTGGGTTTTGAATTTCATTTTTTCAAATGTCTTAATTATTTTGCATGATGATATTGTTGTGCAGATGTTGTGATAAAGTAGCCTCTGTACATTTTATTTGGAGAATATGGTATTTAACAAGTAGAAATTAATTTACAGTCACGGGATGATTTGTATTAAAAGAATGCCATATTATCATACTACAGTTTTATCCCCACGTCAAAATCTGAATTTGAGTGTGTGCTAATTTGACAAAGTTGAACGTGATTGATGTTCCCTCTCACTTGCACTTTGAAATTGTTTGAAGTTGTTGCTGTTCATGTGTTATTTACTGCACATGTTTACATCTGTCACCTACAAATGTGTAAACCTAAGTGTCCTTGAACTACAACAATGATTATTGTCTTAGCTAGTCTCAAATAGACTGTTTGCAGAGCTGAAAAGAGGAACTATACACTATTACAATGAAAAGTTAAGAAATTCAATATACTGTAGCAGTTCTCCCTAGGCTTCAACTTTTGTTCAATTGTATCAACCTTGCCAAACTAATTTGATCTGTATCAGGTTGTGTTGTCTTTCACACATGCAAAACCTTGCTAAAGCAAATATTTCCCAGCATAATTAATGGAATATCATTATAGGGGTCTTTGAGGAATGCGAAGATAGCATTCCTTCCTCATTTGTAGACTTCGTTTTACAAATAAATATTCAGCAAGTGGACAGATTTCCAGAGATTTTCATTTCCTGATTCGTAACAGATGTGCTTTGAAATAATATCTTCTTTTATTATAGAGGCATATTAACAGATTGAAGCTTTCATTAGTGTGCAGCTGGGTATGGCAGATGTGAACTTTCAATAGTACAGTGATTTCTTAAGAAACAACACATACTGTACCAGAATATTTTTCCTCAGAGTGCTTGGGAAAATGAATCTCATAGAAAATATTATTTTGGGCTGCTGGACGTCAAGAAAAATTCCACACAGCATGACAATTTACTTTATTTTGGGCTTTTTGTAAAATCCTCTGTCACCTCTGATTACAATAAGCTGAATGTATCAGTTACACATGTGCTACGCAAGATATTCTACCTGAGTTTTCTTTGTGTATTGTGGCCACCTTGGCTTTCAGGGGTTGGGGAAGTCGCACATTGTGCTTTGGCTGACTGAGAAGTGCATGTTTTTGAAGGAGGATCAAAGGAATCATTGTCATATTTTTCCTACTGAGTGCTTATTAAGGTAAATAAGATATATTGCATTTGGGGAACATGTAGTGATGGACCTAGTCCAAACATAGAGAAAAAAAGAGTAGGATTTTTGAAAAGTGAAATATGATGTGTAGATTTGAATGGAACTAAAGAAAGCTTAAAAGTTCTAAAAAATCAATATCTACTACAATGCAAGTTGAAATTGGAAGACATGTCCTTATCCCTGTCTGTCTTGCACATGTTAACACCAGAGCAGTTTCTCCCTCATTAGGTCATTAGCTTACATTGTAATGCAAAGCAGCACATATGAAATAATTTAAAACATATTTTCTCAACTAATTTAATGTGCTGATTAGTGAAAAATGTCCTTAGTAACACAATTGTAACAGACTTCTTATTTTTGGTTATGCACTGTAGGTCCTGTCCAAAACTGTGGAGTCATGCTTACACTTTAGAAAATAAAACCGCTTTCTGCGGGGCCAAAGAAAGCCTATAGGTTACTTACGTAACCCAGTTCTCAGAGTAACATGAAGTGAGATGTCTCACTATGGGATGCGCCTCAACGCGTATGCACCAGAAGCATCAATCTCATTACGCCAATCCTGATTGGCTGGTGATCTTGACGCCAACGTCAGGGAATCCACCAACCCTATAAGTAGCTTGCGCCACGACGCAGGCGTCATTCAAAATAAGCACCTCTTCTCGCTTCGCCTCAGCAAGAAGGGCCGTCAGGTGAGACATCTCACTTCATGTTACTCTGAGAACTGGGGTTACGTAAGTAACCTATAGTTCTCATTCATAACACTCCGTTCGATGTCTCACTATGGGATATTGAGACTCCCGCATTGCCAGACATGCTTATCTCAAAAATCACCAACACAAAAACAGAACTTAACAGGTAGACCCCTGTCCCAATACGGGGCCCAGCACTGCGCGGGCCACACTTGGAGCAGAAACATCTAGCCTGTAAAAGCGGAC
>NW_011357331.1:100157-132695 GCF_000735185.1 Notothenia coriiceps
ATTTTGCCACATAAGTCAGATTTGTATATGTAGCACGTCAATGAATTGCACCTTCACGGAATGGATGGCTCGGGATCAATGTTATTTCACCAATGAAAAAAAACCGAACCGTCACATAAAATGTGTGCAGGAATAAAACTAAAGAGTCGAAGTTTGTCAAACAAACCCCCGTCTGGGGTTCTTCTTTTATATAAATGTGTCATTCAGAGTAAAAATTGTCTAATATAAAGAGTAGCTGAGTAGGCACTCGTCTCGTGTTCAACCGTACGGATATTGTCGACTTACGCCGACTAATGGTAGAACTAGTCGTTTGCGTAGTGTTTGATAAATTTCGATACCACGCAAAACTAAGTACGAACTCATGTCAGGTTGAACTGTCTGAGAAGAGACAGTAACATCTTAGCGTTGTCACCGCGCGGTCTCATAAACAAACCTCGTTAGATACCATCCCGGCCGATTGGTATGTCACCACCCCGAGAGTTCAGCATAAACGTAATGTATGGCGAGGGGAACTGTCACTTATGCGTTGAGCACGTCCAAAATCTAATGAATAGGGACAGAGTTAGGTTTGACTCGCATAATTTATTTTTCACGTGTAAAAGGAAGAACATCAGTTAATTTTTCCCGCTTGACCTCGGTTAGGACCAGTTAAAGGGGTGTTCACTTCTCAACTTGGTACGACTTTGGGTTGGGGACCCCCAGACCCCCCTAAGAGGGGGTCCTCTAACAAAACTTTATGATTGTATTTTAGGTGTAGACCATGAGAGAACCTTCTTTTTATTTATTAGATAATAGGTGCTGTATAAATTTTTTTTACTTACGGTGAAAATCAAAAACCAATCAAACAAGACTTTGACTGGACGACAGGAGTGTCTCTCTTCTCCCCTCTCCGACACACTTAAATGAAATAGTAACACCATTCGCCACCTATACGGGGGTAACAAGACACACAGTTTTACTTTCTGTCGGGTGTGGTGGATAGTTAGTAGTTTGCAACCCCGATGCAGTTAGTCATTTCTTTAATGTTTGTTCTTTCTGATGTAAAGTCAAGGTTGTAAGTGTTTGCAATGAAGTTGTGGGGCGCTGAACTGTTCTTTTGATTATTTTGATTTCTGATAGTAATGACTTATCTTTCAAATTTGAAGGAGGGTGAGCAAGCATCTTGAGGAACATTCATCATTAACTCCTCCAAAAAATATAGTTTATTTAATAACAACACTGAATTTGTGAATCATAACAGTGATTGACAGCTGATAGGAATAATATGATTGTTAATATTATCATATTCATACACACATTGATGATACAGTTAATTAATGTACTTACTGCAGCAGTCTTCATAGATTTGGTACCCCTGCTGGTCTAAGAGTGAAACCAACTCATTCAGGTAAAATGCATTACATTATGTCTGCTACCTTATATATTTATATGTAAGGCTTTACTGATATGCCACAATAATGTCACCTAATGTTATTGATTTAAAATATCAATACTGTGGCTTTCCAAGTTAACATTGATTGATATGACTGCGATTAAATCAGCATATACTTCTGCCAGGGGATGCCACCCCTGAAATTCTCCTGCCACCCTCTTGCCACCCCGTGAATATTTGTCTAGATCCGCCCCTGCTGCGTGGTGCCCAACGGTGAATTATGTCCCATAATGTTCCACCACAATAGGCAGATTTGAAGGATTTATTTCTTTGGAAATGTTATTTTAAATACAATTAAATCAAGTTATTTTGGTTTTAAATGTTTTTAAATATTATTTTGTAGAATATCGTAGGCCCTCTCCTAGAGGGCCCTGACAGCTCGTCACTGTTCTAACGCAACATGAAGTACCAGTTTGCACCATGTAATCAAAGGTATCGTTGGAAAGCTCCGTCTCTCCTGCACAATCTCATCGGATCCAAATATGGTCATTTTCCTTTGTATTGTAACCAATCGTGAAAGTAAAAAGGGGTCTTTAAACCAAAAAACGAAATCTCATTGGCTGGTGTCAATTTCTGACAACGTAATTCGTTCAGATGCGTCACGTGGTGTGCTAAAACACTTCCTGGTTTAGCTTTCCGCTGGAAATTTTAGTCTCAAAATTGCAAAAGAACAGTGGAAAAAACGTTCACAGAGAAGACGACAACAATTGTCCCTTGCACAAAGTAAGGTTAGACAAAAAACAAATGACCCTGACCATGAAATACCTTTACGGAGTACGTAGATGCGCAAGCTGTCATCCAAAGAACAGGAGGGTTTAGGTAGCGCCACACAGCAATCTTTAAAGTTGTTTTCTCAAAATTAGTTTTTTCTCCTATTCTGAGTGAGAGATTTCCACTTCAGTATCACGTACATACACCAAACCTTCCAGTTATATTCGTATCAATATTATGAAGGTTTTTACAGAAGGGTTTATTCATATATCATCCATATCCAATGTTCAGATTTGTGTTGTAAGATGTATTAAAATATGCACATATTTAATGAGATTTAAACATGCTATTTCATAAAACTTGTAATGCAATAAACAATTGGCTTAATGTAAGTAATTAACTGGAGACATTTCCAACTGATATCTTTAAGTTAAAGAGATTACGCTATTCACCTGTAGTGTCTAAAAAAAATAAAAAAATTGACAAAGAGGGCTTTCTAAAGAATTACATCATCAAGGAATGTAGATTTTTATTTTATCGAAATTATTATAGAGAAGTTCAAGCCAGCATTACCACGGAGGAGCGTCTGTAGTGCTATTTATGCCGCAGCGCACCAATGACACGCACAGTTGTGCCTCGTCTTGAAGTGCTTTATGGTGCACCTGTAGAAGGTCAGGATACTCACTATGGTGCACCTGTAGAAGGTCAGGATCCTCTCTATGGTGCACCTGTAGAAGGTCAGGATCCTCTCTATGGTGCACCTGTAGAAGGTCAGGATGCTCTCTATGGTGCACCTGTAGAAGGTCAGGATCAGTGGTGTTGTGGGCGTTGGACGCGGGGGTACGCCGTACCCCCACTTATTTGGAGAATTATCTTTTTTTTAATAGTCTAATAAATATAAAATCATTGCCTCTGTTATCAGTTGCAAGTGTGTATTTGTTGTAATAATGACAAAAACATAATACATTTCACAGTAATTATAATAAAAAAATATAAAAACGATTTCCTTAAAAATTATAATTCGTCATCACGCTCGTGACTGGGGGTGTGTCAGTGACACACCCACTAGGGGTGTGTCACCTTCAATCAACGAAGGAGGACACCTCTTGCTTTTTAGCCATGCAAGCAGCATGGTTCTAGGCTTGTCAGTGGTCCCCCACTTTTTCTCTCATGGAAATGTCAATAATAACAACTTTGATATTAATTGACAAGTCATCTTGTGACAGAGGATGAACGGCATTGAGTTTGGTGGTCAAATGATTTTCCTCTGCCACAATCAGCAGATTACCAAATAACCAGATCTTAACATGCCAAACCAAAATGATTTACAAGGTGATCATTGAAAATACTTAACCAACAATCATTATGGTTGTATTGTCATTAGCTTAAAATAGCTGCTGTGCCAAACTGCAACCTCATAAAATCACTACTGTAGACTGTTTCATTACATAGGATAAAATGAAACGCAAACATTATCAACAGCTTGCACATGATGCCCTCATGTCTTGAAACAGCAAGTCACCCTATTCTGTTGAATGCTTGTTATATAATGGGCAGTAGGCCTTTTGAGACGCAAAAGGACTGCACTGCCTGAAGCCAGCTCTGCCAGTGAACATTAACATCTTAATAGCGGTTTTCGTAGATGGTCCTATTTCCCAACATACCCCACCTTCATTGTCGCCCACACAATGCCACCGTCAGAATCCCTCAGGAACTTACAGAGAGCCTCCACAACAGTAAGCCGCTCACATGCATTTGAGGAAGGTGTGCTGCAGATCCAGATAGCTTTATCTAAAGCAGGGGGGGCTGATGGGAGGGTGGGAATACAAGCTCAGTGGATCTACTGCTCACAATGGAATCACACAGCATAACACAAATAAAACCAGGGTACAAGCAAACACACTCCTTACACAAAGACACACCGGGAGAGCTCCCTGTCCATCTCACTTCCTCCTGATTTATTTTTCGGTTCCCATTTCCTCTCTCCGCTGTTTTTTCTTTCACTTGGAAACAGAGTCAGTCACACATTGCAACCCATTGACAGTCAAGGCAGGTGACACACACATCATAGTGTTATCTTATTGGCAATATGTAATGCAAACCAATGGCACTTATTGGGTGATCCCCCCAGAAAGCAGGGTTAGGGTTAGGGTTATGATCATGTTTGGCTAAAATTGCCTAATCCTGAAAAGGAAAACACCAGCAATTACAGATTTTTTTCAGAAGAAGCAATGATTTCCTGACATATGAGATTTTGCTTTCAATCCTTAGACATTTATATCCCAGTATAAATTATAATATATTTGGATGTCCATTGTCTCTTAATCTCTGTCGATACCCTAAAACTAAAATAGCAATCATGATAAACAGTTTACTTGCTAAACATCAACTTTTTAGCCATGTTAGTGTAAGCATATGAGCATGCCAATATTAGCATTAAGCTCAAAGGACTGCTGTGCCAAACATCAGAATTATTTATTTGTTTGCCTTTTTAAAAGCAGCAATATGAGCTAAGAGGTCCTGTTCTAAAAAGGCGGGATTTTTCATTATTTTTAAATTATAGTCAAGAAGTTCTTGGTGAGATGTAAATAGCTTGAAAGTAATAAAACCTTAATCCAGGGAGAAATGCACACAGCTCGTATTCAGAAACCGAGCCTTTTAACGAGCTTCTTAACTTCTGTAAGGTTGTGATGTCACAGCAATGCTACAGTCATTCCTTGGATGCAGAAATGCCAAGAGTGCACATAAAGAAGACGTGGAAACACCGACCAATAAGATCATACTGGGCTTTTTCGGTAGTGGGGCTACGAAACACCATGTATAGAGGTTTTGGTATAAAAAAATGCAAGCATGAAACTGATAATGAGCATGAGTATCTTTCAAAGTTCGGAAATGAATACCTAGTAGACATAGACCTAGTAGATATTTAAAAAAAGTTTAACTGTAAAGCCAAATCAATTTCCTGTCCTGCCTTACAGACACATTCGAAACAGTCTCTTTTAATTAAGAATTCCATCAGTCAAAATTAAGCCTACTGAGAAAGTACATGTTTAGAGCTTGGGTATTGTATATACAGTTTAACATGGTTACTCACAAACCAGATTCCATCAAAGTGCATTTGTTAGAATAGTTTTACAGCCAAGATCACAACAGCCCTGTAATCAAACATACTTGTATGGTGAAAACTAATATTGTGACAACAAAACAGTAAATATATATGAAGCTTCAACTACCATGTTTACTTATTGATTGACTGGGGTTTCAACTCAAAGAGGGCTTCCTAACAAATGTCTGCTTGCACTGCCGGACTCAACCATTCTACTCACTGACCTGAAACCATTAAGATTGATTTTCAGACACTTTTTACTGCATGTTTTTTGCCTTGTTACTTAAAACCATTATTCCTCTAAAGTTCTGGGGAGCTAGCCATGAACTCTAACAACCTCATGCAATACAGTCCAACATAACCAGACAAGAGTATGAGTGAAACATATCCTAATGCTGCATCTCTGAGATATTTCTTGGGAGACACTGATGTGAAACACTAATCATATGGACAACTTTGCTGCGTCTAATCATACCCCACATTTCATAAAAAACAAGCTGTCAATTTGAAAAGTGTAATCCCCATGGTGATAATTACAAGTACGACACGGATATATTTTGTGGTCAAGGATTTCTCCAACTTCAATTGCACAAGTTTGTTGATACAGGCTACAAAAACAGCAGCCATTTCAGTTTTTCTTGCAGTAAAAGGTAAAGGACATCAAATCCTATATCCTATTTGCAAGTAATTAACAACCAGGCGCCACCACCATTTTGGTTGTGGACAAAATAGCAAGAAAATAACCCCTGAATTTGTCCATGTATGAACATAGCATACGCATTTGCACTCAATTGAACTCATTTGGATGTGAAACATAAAAGAAACGTTGTAAGAGACCAGAAGGAAGTTCTTTGATTCTCTGTCTTCAAGCCTCTCAGTCATTAATTCACCAGAGCAAATCTTCTTTGTAACATTACTGAGGCCTTGATTCGCTAATGTCTTGCTTTGGTTAAGAGTTATTCATTTGTACAACCACTGATGTCTCAGATCATAGCGATGGCATATGTAAATTCTGTCTGGGCTGGTTCTTGGGCTAGATTCCTTAAGAAGATGGTGGGAAGTGAGCCAAGAGACTGGGAAGTGGCACATCAAAGTCATAAATAAAAAGCAGCCGGAAGGTAGAATCACAACATTTACTTGCATTTTTTATGAAATATTTAAAAATGTCTTGGGTTAACTTTAAGGTTTGGTACTTTTGTGGCACTTTTAACCTTCTTGTTGGTACAAGAGGAATGAAAATATACTGTTATAAGTGTTATAACCTAACCCCAATTGTATTTGTATCAGTGTAACCTATTATACTTAGCGTTTAAGTGTATTTTATAATATTAAAATGTTTTTTATTGTGTTTTTCTATAGTAATTACCAGTATTTTCATCATTCCAAACTGTCCAAATATCAATAACATTCCTCTGTTCTTATCTGTCTAGACTGGCCAATCATGTTTAGATCCTTTGTACTTGCTTCAGCTTTTGAGACATATTGGAAAATAAATAGAAAATAGACGTTAAGTTGACAGGTTGTGGTTCTATTATGGGTTCATGTGCTGCATTAATTGTTGGTCCAAAGATGTATCCATGATCATTGTGAGGTTGCAAGGCAAAAAGCAAAGCAAATATATTACGCCTTAAGTTGGAACTTGCGGGCTTGTGGTCATGACTTGGGATATTGTGTGCACACTGCACAGTACACTTTTCCACATAACACTGCCAGGCAACAGTATTATTAATGTTACTCTCGGGGTATAGCAGCCATAGAGGCTAACCATTTTAAAAGTAAGCAAGCAAGCAGGTAGGGTATAGCACGAGAAAGAAAAAGGCAGAATGACAAAGTAAAAATATGTTAGAAAACAATGTTATTATGCACACATACATTACATTTCACAGCCTCAGCTTTGTCTAACAACCTCAGCAAACACATCTCAACTCTTAAACTTGGTGCTTTCAGAAAACTTCCAAAATATTTTATTGAGTTCAGCTTTGGTGAACTTTGCGTGCTTGCACACTTTTAAATGATACTGAGATACTGAGATTGCCAATTAATTATCAGACAAAGTTTGATACAAACACATCCATTTACAGAAATGTTTTTAACTTATTGTCTGGTTAGCAAAGGTAGCTCGTCGAGCAAAAAATAACGCTAAGCTTTTAACAGCTTAAATGTAATGCTTTTTTTACAAATTAATTTCACAGTGCCACTTCCTGAATTTATTGCAGACCTTTGGTATTCAATATCCAATACTCTGGTTACTTAATTTAAAGTTAATATATATTAAATGCAAATTATGTAATCCAGCGTTCATGTTCTGTTTAAATCACTACACCCTAAATAAATACTTTTTCTAATCATTCTGATGTTTGAGACATTATTAAATGTCCACTTCTTATACTCAATTGAAATGACCTTCATGTTGAACTGTTGATGGCAATTACGTCCAATGGTGACCACCATTTGTTCCATGACATGAATTTCAATGCATGGCTCCTTGATCTAATTAAGGGTCAGTAGGTCATTGTGTATGTGTGTTTCCTCCAACACTGTAGATCTTCTCTGGCCCCACATGTTTCCGAAAGTATCTTAAAATAACGTATGTGATGAATGTGCAATTTCCCTAATTTACGGCTGGCTGCCGTACTCAGGGCCGTGGGCTGGGTGGAAATCTTAAATGGGGCTTGAAAAGCACTCCTCACAACAAGAAATCAATATGCCATGCAGCCTAGAGAGGCGACCCACTATCTACTGTGGCCGAGGCAACGCTTGCAGGGTAATTTCCTCTAAACGCTACGAACACAGCTCAGCCACTTCACCGACACAAATAGAATCACAGTCACACGCTCTGACACGCATACACTCCAGAAGATGCATTCTGAATGGTGTGTGTGTTGTTGTGAGTCGTGTACAGATATAATTTGCTTGTGAGAGATGTTTTTTTTTTTCTAGAAAAGTGTCTTGATATTTTATTGTGTATTTAAAAGTAGAACATGGACAATACTCCGGAAATGTTATGCACAAACATGTGTGTCTCTGTTAATGAATGAGTATTGGATCTCAAAACTGTAGTGAAAGTCACAAATCATCTGATGCAATTCATTAAGGTTAGGATTTGGTGGGCGACAGGTGCAAACACGTTACAACGGACCAAAATCATTACATTTGGGGAAAAGCACTGCAGCCAATGCAGAAATGAAAACACAAATGTGCCAAAACACATCCAAATGAAGAAACATCTTCACCAACTTGACAACACATGCGCAGCATTTAAACAAACATTTACCAACTTGTCGAAACATGAGCAGGGTTCCTCAAAGCGGTGCATAAATGAAACGCTGCAAACAAAAACACTGCAAACAAAAACGCTGCAAGAAACTTAAAACACAGGGGAAAAATCTGGGAAAATGATTATCCATTAATGAAAACCAGGGAACACAGAAAAGTGATGGACATTCTCTGTTCTGTTCCAGGTCCTACAAGAACATTACAGGTGATGTGACTCCACCGTTGGGATGCTCCCTCCAGGTTCTTGAAGACTTTAGTAATTCTGGTTGGGTCTGGTTGTCATCATTTGGGTTGAGTCTTGTCACTACATGAATGCCGTTTTGCAAACAGGAGAAAAGTGATTTTAAAAAAAAAATGCTTTATTTAAATATTTAGAAAAACCTGAATAGAGGGACTTGGAAGGCGGTAAAGGTAAATCTAAAAAAAAATGATTATCCACTCATATGTCCGTTTAGCTTTCGGGTTTCCATTTATTGTCTGTGTAGTAGTACCAATCACACTGGAGCAGGCTTTGTATTTAAATCCCGATTTCACAGATTACTTAAGTAACAGCTATAATAAAATATGTAAAAGTTTATTTCGACAGTAAAACAAGGCAGACTGTCACAATGTCTGCCTAACATGTTTGAATATTGCTTCTTAACACAATCATGAAAAAAATATCAATAATACTAGCAGTTTTTATTTGCATCACTTTCCAAACTCATGTGCAAGTCATGTGCTCGTCATGACTTGCAGAAGTCAGGAGAAGGGTAAGGGCGCTCCCTTATTCTGTTTGCCTGATATCCGGAGATCACAACCCTCTCACTGCTCCTCTTCAAGCTCATTATCACGGTTAAATTATTTCCTCCCACAAGAACGTTAATTAACACACACGTCCAGACCATGTCTGGCACAAATTGATTACAACATCAGAGCCTGTGTGTGTGTGTGTGTGTGTGTGTGTGTGTGTGTGTGTGTGTGTGTGTGTGTGTGTGTGTGTGTGTGTGTGTGTGTGTGTGTGTGTGTGTGTGTGTGTGTGTGTGTGTGTGTGTGTGTGTGTACCACACACATGTTGTCTTTGTTGTGTTTGTTTCTGATACTCTTAAATACCACTACCTATTTGTTGAGGCTGCATTTTTACATTACCTCACTTTCTCTTATTAGAAAGTGCATACATGGTTGATCTAGTCACACACACACACACACACACACACACACACACACACACACACACACACACACACACACACACACACACACACACGTACNGCGGCCCACATTGAAAATGACTTAGGCCTACCTTTGATGATCAAATCACTTAAACACAAAGTCCATCCTCCTGTCCTTTTGGATGAAGCACTTGATGGTGGGTCATGCAGCTGATCCTTTGCCACTCCAATTTATCATTGTAACTCAATCTTGAAAATGACTCGGTTAAAAATTTAGCAACGAAGTCATTACCAGAGATGGGGTCGTTACTAAAAAAAAGCAATATATTACATATTACTTTAAAAAAAAAAGTAATATATTAGACTACTTCGTTACTCTCTACATAAAGTCGTTACTTTACTCGTTACTTTACTCGTTACTTTACTCGTTACTTTACTCGCAGGGCCGGCCCACCCCTCCCTACAGGCAGATCACGCAGACTGCGACGCACCTACAGTGTAGGCGAGCCACAGTTTTGCCTCTGCGAGACTCTACTTGCACCCCCAATTACTATTGCATTAAGGAAGACATAACACAAGTCTTTCTTTTTATATGCTCTAAAATAGGCTACCAGCCTACCACAACAAGCTAACAGTCTGTGAAACACTAATTAATGAAACCAGTTCAAGACGCATTATTGTTATCATTCTTTATGAGCGCAGTAACGGTAAGGTATCTAATTACTTATTTATTTAGTATTCCATAACTTAGTAACAGAGATGGTCAAACTAAAGTGGTAGAGACATGGCAGCATTCCTACAATGAAGCGGGACATTGAACTGTTCACCCGTGAGAGGGCAATCAAGAAAAGAGAGCGAGCGGCCCCGTTGAGGGAGTTTACAGATGAAAAGACTCAGCCATGTTTATGCAGCACTGCGCGTGGAGATGTGGACGCGCAAGTCGCGCACATTATGCAGGCCTGCATGTATATAAACCTGCGGCGGAAACCCCTCTTGTCTGTCAGTAAGTGTGATTATTTTATAAAAGTAACAAAGTAACGCGTGTTGGGGCAATGTTAGTAACTGTAGTGTGATTACTGAATTATAAAAGTAACGCGTTACACTACGTTACCGACAAAAGTAATTTTATTACAGTTACTTTGTAACGCGTTACACCCAACTCTGGGTATGGCCTGCACTAGAATACAGTGTATCTGACAACGTTTCCTTTGATGGCTTCCGGAATGTTTGGGCCTTCAAGGATTGGGATAAATACAATATTTTGATTGATTGACGATATATCTAGTGACATGTTTTATGAATGATTACATCTTCACTAAGAATACAATTCACAGCCAACAAGACAAAACAACTCTCTCACTCTGTCTCTCAGCGTCTCTCCCCCTTCCTTTCTGCAGTACTGAAAGGCTCATCAGGACTTGTCATTGCTCTAATGAATATCATTTAAATTGCTTTGTGTATGGGAGTGAGTTTGGATGTTGATTTAATTTGCGCATGTGTTTGAGCTCTTGTGCTCGGCGGGTCCGAAAGACGGAGAGCGGCAGCCCTAATGAAATAAGGCTCGGTGACAGGATGACGAGGCCCGACCTGATCAGTTGGCTTTGAAAGGGAAGTCTGGCAGAGCAGCAGAGGTAGGGAACGCAACACACACACACGCATGCAGACAAAATGAAAGATGCAGAAATACACACGTACGAAGATTATAGCACAAGATAAACAGTTGTGCAGTAATATTAATCTGTACCCATTTGCATACAAAACCACTAAACACATGTACCGAGACAAACATCAGCACGCATTAAATCTGCATTTCAGGAAATAAACTGACTTCAAGCCAGGTTCTGTGTTATCACGGCATCCCAGTGTGTTGTGCTACAGCAACGCTAGCTGAGCACCTGTCCTAATTTACAGATCCTATCCCCCTTTTAGTGCAGCCTTGCTAATGACGGCACCTCAGTGTCCCTTAGCTTGGGGAATATGTAAAATAACACTCGCTTCACTCCGCTCAAAGATGAGCCATACCGGGCTATAAGCATGGCCTTATCAAAATGAAATTACAATATATGCTGATACCGTATTCGAGTAACACCAGACCCTCCCCCACCCCCACTCCAAATCCTCGCGTGTGCACTCCCATCGCCGCACACCCAGTGAAATATTACAACCTTTCCCAAAGCAAAAGATATAAATCCGCATTGAGGAATTGCAAAAACAGCACAAAGCATTCCCAGGCCAGCCTCTATCTAGTGAGGCGCTTATGATTTAGCATTGCAGGTGTATCAAGAGCTCTCTCTCTCTCTGTGGCACAGAGGCAAGCGTGGCCGCACCGCCTTCCGCTCAGTCCTGTTTCATTACTATCACCCAGAGGTTTTTTAATTGAGTCAGATCCAATTATGAGCCAGCAATTAGCTATTAATGTTATCAATTACTCCTCCACGCTTGTCACATCAGAATATGATGCAGATATGGAATGTGTGTGTAGTGCATTCAGCGCATACCAGGTTTATCACATGGTGGGGAAAAGGGGACATCGGCCAGGTAAAAACGTCTACAAATAAATTAAACTTAATTAGCGGAAATGTGAAAACAGCACTACTACTTGGCGTGACCTATGACCAAATTAGCAGGCTTTTAATTGATACAAAAAAAAGATTCTCTTTTTTTTCAACACAGGGTTGATTTTTCAATTGTTCGTCATTCATTTAGCAATTTTTTTATTCATATTTGCATTTTATGCCTCTACTGTGACATGTTTACATGCTTTAATGTTCTCAAAGCTCTTTAATTTTCTCAGCTGCCCTCCTCTGTTGTGATTGGTCAACCACATACTGTATGTCCCATCCCTTAGCATATCATTTACAATTTTCTGTGGAGCACTAGCCAATAGAAGCGTGAGTGTTACATAGTCATGTAACTATGTTACGGAAGTAAACAAAGGAGTGCAATGAAGGCGTTTCTGGCAGGGGGAGTGTGTGATTGGGGGGAACACAGGGATTTTAACCTTTGACCACAATGTACATGCACTAAAACCTATAACAAACTACAGTAAAGGAAAAAAACCCAAAAGCCTTTTTAACAACATCAGATATTTTTAGAAAAGTGACCGGTATTACTTTCTAATGAGACACCCCTAATTAAACTGTAAATGGTTTCTTATCTATTATAAATCAGTTAAAATCCATATTTTAACTGATTTACATCCTGGTTGGCAGGGTGTGGGAAAGACCCTACAGCTAACAGTTCCAATTTATAACTTCTAAAGAGTCATGTTTTATATAGCAGCACCAACTTTCTAAAGATATTTAAATGTATTTCTATATCAATAATGGCTTCCAAAGTCTTGTTTCAGTAGGTTATTGTGATTTGACCAGATAGCATTCAAAGTGAAACAGTCAACAACAGCCAGATTGGTAATTCATGTACGCCCATTCCAGCCTTTTGACATTGGCATCCGGCTTATTTAAATTGGTGTTTTTTAAGATCCCCTTCATAACCTTTAAAGCCCTACATGGTCTGGATCATGCTCTGTGAGCTTTTGTGCTGATATGTACCTGCATTGAACCTCAGATCATGCAAAAAAACTCTGCCATCAAGAGTTAAGGAAATTCTGTGTTTGCTGCAGGGCCCGCAACTGTGCACAGCCTTCCTGTTGAAATTGAAGATATTTTCCTTTGAATAAACTTACATTTGTCCAATGTTACTTTTAACTTCAACCTTGTGTTTAATTTTAGATGTATTAATGTTTTTTGGTTTCAGTAAAGCATATGGTTTTGAAAAGTGCAACACAAATGGAAGAACAAGGAACATAATTAAAGTTTTTGTTAAAAATACAGAAATTGTGAATTTTCTCCAGGAAATATTCTTAGACATACCGACTCAGAAGACGATAATTTAGTTTTTTTTAACTCTGTTCGAATATATTGTAAAGTGGGAGAAGCCATGGATTTTGAACCAAGAGGCACTGCACAAAAACCTACACAAGCCCTCTCATATACTTTAAAGGTCTTACTTTGCTAAACAAATAATCTAATGCAAATGAATGCATTCACTTTTTCGATCAAGTACAAAACTTTATAACTATATTATTTGTGGTTTCTCCTGAAACTTTTATGCATTCTTAAAGAAATGGCCAGTCATTGAATGATAGTGTTCAATTGAAATGGCTGGTTTGTAATTGAGCTGGTTTACATATCACAAGCTTTTGTGTGGCTACAGCAGTGGTTCTCAAACTTTTTCTGTCAGGCCCCCCCTTGGGAGAAAAAAAAAAACACAAATAGTCAGGCTCAGTGGCGGCACCAGAGATTTATTTTGGGGGTACTGTGGGGTAGTTTGACGTTTCATAGAGGGTGCTCAAACATTTAGGGTTTCCCATTAATGTACCGGTCGCTAGTGGAATGTTCTACTGCAACAATCCCCACGCAAATACACAACGTACCCGTGACTGTTACAATGAAGGCTCGATAATCAGCTCACGGCATATAGGTGTAAGCAGGGTTAAAGTGCTATTTTTATAGGTGGTGTATGGACCTCACATAGGGGGGTCCGGGGGCAAGCTCCCCCGGGAAGATTTTTAAATATTGAAGTTAAAAGCATCAATCTGGTGCACTTTGAGAGCAAAATGAAGAGATCTATGGATACATCTCTCAACACAGAACTGTCAACAGATTTAATATTGGATATTTTACAAATCACTCCCCTTTTAAACTTTATTCATTTTTTTATGTCATATAGTATTTCATACCTGTTTTTAATTTATTCTCTTATTTTTTTATAACTATAATGATCATATAAACGTGTGCCTCGGAAATAATTGTTTACATTAATGGTGACCAAAACGTTTGAGACACACTGAGAGAGTCCTTTAGCTCACTGAGTCTCTCAGTCTCACAAGAGAGGACTCTCCTCCACTTTGTTGTTGAAAAAACTCCTTATATCCGTTAGCGTAGCTCGCTATTACCAGAAGCTAACATCAACGATCTCCGGTACCGGTGCGCTCTCTCTCTCTCGCTCGCACACGCACACAAAATGGCTCGTTCCACACACACACACAGAGCCGAGCTGTATCATATTATTTTCTAATCAATAATTTTTCAAAATATGATTTTTTTTTTTTTTTTTAATCTTTTTTTTTTTAATAACCATTTTTCCCCCTGGTCTCTCGCGCCCCCCCCTGTCATGCCCCACACTTTGAGAACCACTGGATTAATGCAAGAGGATACCCAATAAAAGGCACTGGATAATATTTGTGTGTATTCTGCAAACAGTGTAGTGGAGTGTGCTGTTGAGATATACTGTCTTCTGTAGCTTAGTGTTTGGATGCATTGAGTCCACAGCTCCAGGATTTAATTTATTTGGAGAGCCAACCAGCGGAGCTTAAAGCACGCTCTCTGGATGCACTTGATGCCAGCTCGAGCCAAAATGTATTGCCAAAATGTATTGGCCCACATGTCCCATGATGCTGATCCAAATTCCAAATGTACCTTTCTGTGTTCACCCTACCTCTCAAAAGAATCCGAGGCTTGTGTAGAAACAGTATCACATAATCAGGGTATACAAACATGTAACTGTATTCCCTTACAGTTACATTAAAAAAAATATGTCATTTCTTCTCTGTCAGCGATGCTGTTCTGTAGGCTAATACTTTAAGTGTGAATCTATATGCCTACTACCTGAATCTGATTTATGGTTTTCACTTTCTTTGGTTAATTTCTTCTGTTTTAATTCAGAAGGTGAACCTATATGTTCATAAAATATTGTGTGTGAGCTTAACTGTGTGTATTAAACTGAGCATTTCCTGTCAGCTCAGATTTTATTTCTGCTTTATTAAACTGTACTATGTGCTCATGTGTTTCAGTGTTGGTGTATAGGCTGCTGCCTGAATTTGCTTCATGAAAGACAGCTTTTCCTATCAATAAAATCGTTTTTGATCCTAAATATCTTGATTTCTTCTTTTCTATGGTCACATTGTTCTGTTGTCTTACATAATCTTTAGGAAAGCGTGTATTAGACATCAAACATTGCGTGATCCATATGATCTTTAATTGAACTTGAATGTCTTTACATTCAGCAGCAAGTTCCACCACACAGGTCCATCAAACCCCCCCTCCCCCTCTGCCCTCCATTATACTGTAGAAGCAGTCATCTGATCTGTGAGGCAGATCCAGTGGCGTTTCTAGACCAATTTGACTGGGGGGGCCACTGGGGGGCCAGTTATTTTCTGAGGGGGGCACAATAAATGCACGACGAAAAAGAGAACTAGACAGTATGAATTAATTGGGCATAAGAAAACAATGCAATACAGTTATTGGTATTTGTTTCAGTACATTTATTTATTTCAGATATATCTTATAGTTATTACTGTTAGCTGTAGCTTAAGTTATAGTACCATTTTTGCACTAACACCATATCATATTTATATAAAAATAAAGGCAATGAACAGTTACATCTCTACTTTACATAAGGGTGTCTGCATCCCAGGCTGTAGTTTCCTTCCNCTCCGGTACCGGTGCGCTCTCTCTCTCTCTCTCGCGCTCGTGCACACAAAATGGCTCGTTTCATACACACACACAGAGCCGAGCTTTAATGAAACACAGAGACCCAGACGTAATAGTACTGTAATGCATCATATTATTTTCGAATAGGGGTGCAACAACTAATCGACTTAATCGATTAAAATCGATTACCAAATTATTTGGCAACTAATTCAGTCGTCGATTCGTTGGTGACGTCATCACATGTATTCTACACCCCGTTAAGCTCCAACGTTATCGCTCTTTTTTATCGGTACAGGAGACATTTAAAACGTCAAAAAATTTCATATGTATTATTGCTACATAAACATTATATCGCAGTCTTAGTGTCGCCAACTCCGTTTCTAATATGCAATTTGACTACAAAATGCGTCTATAATGTATTTTCGATCTTCCCATTCAGACGAGAGATCTTTCCCCCGCCTGCTTGCGAGGGGGCGGGGCAGTTTACACACACGCAGCTGCTACATGCATGCAACACACACACACGGTGTGTGTGTGTTGCATGCATGTAGCAGCTGCGTGTGTGTAAACTGCCCCGCCCCCTCGCAAGCAGGCGGGGGAAAGATCTCTCGTCTGAATGGGAAGANACATTTTTCTCTACACACATATACTCGCGACACAAACCTCTCAGTATTTATTTGCTATTAGTTACCTCTTAATTTCATCCACTAAATGGACTCAACAGTCTCAAGAAACAGATGAACATATTCAATTCCAGAAAAAGAACACCATAATAAATTTCCTGTTTGCAAACTTCTATCATTCAACATTACCTTTTAAAATTTCTATTTCTACAACTGAACAGAGTCCACTTTCCCATCACCGTGAGCAACGCTTCAGATAGCACCTGCAATTGAGACCACTGCTCCATACTTCCCATCCAGATTCATACAATATAAAAACATTCGCCATCCACCATTAAGTCCCGCGTTCTTTTAGTTTCAAATACAATACAGTCTCCTGACCTCTTTGACACCTCGCTTAGCTTATCTCTCACATAACACATACAAACTCTGGCTCATTGCTCTATACCTGACTGCTAACAGAGCTTGAGATCTTATCCTTCCAAACGACGTACCTCTTGGAGACTATTTCTTCACCTTTGATAAAAACTACATACAACCAACTGAATGTTGATCAGATCTTCTACTTAAACTTTCATCATGTTCAATACATCAACATCTTTCCTCATTCAACACCACCTCTCAATTATCCAACATATTTGCCTTTGTTACTATCCACTTCATCTTTTAGAACTTAATATTCTTGACAAGTACTTACTTTTATAAAATTCTCGTTTCCTACATACATTACATGCATTATGATTGTACACTGTTATGAGTACTACATATATTGGTTATTAGGCTTGGCTTAGTACAGACCAGAGAGAGTAATATATAAGGAAAGACGAGAGACCAGAGGCTGTCTAGTGAATCTGACCGGTGATCCTCCTGGCCGTTCAAACAAAGGATGAGTTCAGAAGAAAGTAACAGTGCTGAGTAACTTAGCGCATGGATTTTTTGGACAGGCACAGAAGCTGAGCGTTACGCTGTGGTGTCGTGGTGCTTGAGACTTTGTCAACACGAGCCTGAGCCATGTATAACTGCGGCCGTCACCTCGAGACAAAACAATCCCGCAGACCAGCCGACAAAAGAGGAAATATATTATAATAGATCAGACAAGCATACAGTATCAGAGCAAAAGAAGGTAATTACAAAATATAGAGAAAACAGTAGAGAACAACATCAAGAGACAATAGAAACGTAACTTTTAACAGGTCTCCAACTCATGTGCCAAATGGAAAACCACACACATCGCATTTAGAAATACACACAAAGAGACATACACAGATCGTTCAGGTGATGTTGGGAGGAAAGGCAGTGCAGCCTATCACCTCGTTTTTCATTGTCAGAGATAAGTAACAATAACAAAACGAAGAAGATTAAGATGAAATAGGACATAACGTGTAGAGACACAACAAAAGAGAGCAGCGATATATATAACAGAGATCACAAGTACACACAGACAGTATAGACAAGTACTGAGCAAACCTAGCTTACTTATAGTAGACGATAAGATGATAGACAATAATAAAAAAGAAATATATTATAAACACATACATAGCTACCCGTAGACAAACCTGCTGGGCCATTTTTTCACACTGTGAACACTTTATTGTTTCCAATGGGATTGGACTGGTCAAATGATGTTGGATTGAGACTGACGAGCCGTGCGCAATGATGGAACAGCACATCGGGGTTGTCTCGACGAGTGGTGAAAGCGTGGCTCCGCGGGCAACATATGTCCTCACTGCAGGCATACACCCGGTGAAGCACTTGCTACAAAGAAAATGCCACCGGATCTGAGAACGGTTTTGATGAGGGGCCACAGCTGTCAACTTCATCAAGAGTCCGTCACTGCAAACACTTTATTTGCGGTGTTATGTGTAGAGAATGGGCAGTGATCATCATCCAGCTACTGTTACATCACTGAAAGTGGTGGCTTTCCCGAGCAAAGTCCTGAGGAGCTGTTTGAGTTGCGTGATGAAGTGCATGTGTTTTTTCCTCCGAACAATGTTTGAACTCGCACACCGCTTCAGGGATTTTGAGGGTTGGCTAGATTGGAGGTTACGTTGCTGATTATTTTCAGCCACGATTAAATGGGACTAACTCTCTCAAGGATAACAGTGAACATATTCAATGTCAGATAATGTTGAAGCAACATAAGAAAGCTGGCGTGGGCTTAAGCGTGTCGGAGAAGTCCAACTATGATCGTTTGAAATATGATGATTTCCTGACAACGGAAAGGCACTCTCCCATCACAGGTGAGAAACGATGTCAGCAGACGAAGCTAGCAAGGTTGACGGACACAGCTGCGAGCATACTCTACCCATCCCAGATGCTGGCAGTAAAAAACTGGATAGGAAAACACATTCGCCGCCACAGCTGATGAGGCTCAGTCGCCTGCTTTGAGTGGAAAGAGCAGAGTCTCCTGGATCTCTCTTGCTGAACCGGCGCTCGAGCTGATCTTCTCACATGAAGCACGCTGACAAACTCTGGCTTCCATGTTCATTCTGAGTACCATGATCTGGCTAACAGAGCTGTGGATTCCTGATGCCTTTCCAACGACGTACTCTGTGAGACTGGATTTTCTGCACTCGTGGGATATAACTAAGACAGCAAACAACTGAATTTGAGCCAGATCTCGACTGACTTTATCCATTTGCAGACATCAACATCGCTGTTGACGCATGCAACCACCAGGCCGTCTCATAGGGTCGAGTCCAACATGTTGTGGGGCCTGTTGCATTGACTGAGTCCACTGGCAGGCTTTATAGACAGCTTTAATTTTATTCGTTGCAAGATTGCTTTACTTGTATGTAAATATCTTCTGCTGTCGAGGCAGACATTAATGCATGAGTTTGGATTTATCTGGTGCACTGGTTTGTTTGTTTGAGGAAGATGATTTAATGTTAAAATACAAAGGTAATTTTTATAATGAGCCCAGCAGAATTTACACCTCATCTATTAAAGGATTGTGTTTAGAAACAAAAAAAAAAAAAACAAAAACAAAAACAAAAAAAGAAAAACAAAAAAAAAAAACAAAAAAAAAAAAAAAAAAAAAAAAAAAAAAAAAAAAAAAAAAAAAAAAAAAAAAAAAGAAAAAAAAAAAAACAAAAAAAAAAAAAAAGAAAAAAAAAAAAAAAAAAAAAAACAAAAAAAAAAAGAACAAAAACAAAAAAAAACAAAAAAAAAAAAAAAAAAAAAAAACCTGATCCGCTGCCTCCGCCATCACAGACAGCCAACCTCAGCCAAAGCTAATCACAATACCCACCCGCACCCAAAATACACCGGACATGGGGGAACAGAGCACTTCTCACGGATACGCTGCCCTCTCTGGAACTCACAATCACCAACCCATCAGAGTACTGCAACGACACTCACCACCTTCAACAAACTAACAAAAACTGCACTCTTCAATACTGGCTTTTAATGTGTGATTGTTTTGTATCGATTCGACTGTAACATTTAACTATATTTATTTGTTGTTACCCTTTCTTCTCTATTTCTTTTCTCTTCACTATTATCTGTAAAAGCGCTAACAAATTAAATCTATTATTATTATTATTATACATTGTTTACGTAGCTGTGCTGTTTTATACAAATGTAATGTTCATCCTGTGGACTCTTACTACGGTTTTCATGTTTGGACCCTAAATTGGATCTCTGTTTTGCCAAAGTGGGTTAAGTGTGAAGGTCAAGTTCAAGCCTAACAAACATACCAAGTTACAAAGGATCAGCATAACTATATTATCAGTTCTCAGGTGGATACAAATGTCCCTAGTTGACTTCCTGTCAGCTAGCTGTTGACTTCCAATCAGACTCAGAGTGTGTTTCTTCTCCTACAGATATTCCTCCTCCTTCCGTCCTGTTCCTATCAAGGGCTATCTGAGTCAAACCCTTCTCTCTCCTACGTCTCCCTCTGTCAGGGGCTATCTGTGTCAACACCCCCAGCCCCCCCGTCTAGCACAGCTAATAGGCCTGTCAGTGCTGTGATATCGCGGGGTCCGACCACGTGACAGCATTGGACGTCAGAGCAGTTGCCCATTAGTGAGCATGACTTGCCTGTGATGTCAGCACCATGACATGCCTGATTCACTCGCTTACACACTGACCATGATATCATATTATCCGAGAGGTCAAGGAGGAGTGACCCTAATGAATACCAATAGGATGTGAGACGGTGAGTGGCACATGGTTTTGTGTCAATTTCCCAGTTGTGAAATTTGCCGGTGAAGATTTGACCTCCTCTGCAGAAACCAGAGACACGGCGAGGTCACAATACGCTTTAACAACCGTGGAAAGAGTGAGCAACAAGATGATTAATTAGTTAACAATTTATATTAATGTTCATTGAAAGACCTCCACTTAGAGCGCAATTAATTCTAATTAAAAGAGCGGCTACGGTTATGTCGGCGAGTGAAAAAAAAAACTAACAATATAATCAAGCTAATTAAATGGGGTGTTCTGAAAGCCTGCAGTTATCAAGAGCCGATGATGCCTGAAAATCAAGTGAAGTTGATCCATGTGTGCACGAACACATACAATAACTCGTTTTACATACAAGATACAACATTGTCCCAATCAGGTTGGTGTGGAACAGCCCACAAATATTAAAATGAGGATGGCTAAATCATAGGTGCGTTGAAATCGGAACAAGATCGAAGAACACATATCAATTCCAGACATCGGTTTTGATCTTCCTTTTATTTCTCTGCCATGGCTGTTTTTGTTCAAGTTTGAAAATCCCCACAAGACAGCGGGAGATTGACATTTGCTCAGCAGAGTTCACAGTGGTGGAGCGGGTGTGATGCACTGAGCCCACCCAAAACTGTCAAGGCCGACAAACAGCTCGTCTGGGCGCTGACGCCAGCTGAGATATCGCTACACTTGTCACTGCAAATGGACCACATCCTCTGTGTGTGTGTGTGATAAGGCCACTCACCTCCATATGACCTGATCTCTATTCCTCCCTCAGCCTACATACCCACTTTTTGTCACTTTAATCCAATTCCCCCGATGGACGTTACTGCACGCATGCAAATGTTGAATAACTCTACGTTAAGACTTCTTGGGGCAATATCCCTCTGCTACTTGTACTCGCTGTGACAACCTCCTGTCCGTCAAACGCTACAATTGTCGCAGTTGGCCTTATGTCCGATGCTGTTCGGTGTCACACACCAGCTTCAGCTTGTCACTCTCATCTGTCTGTTAGCCTGTCACTCCTCTGTGGCCCGGCTTTCAATCAGGCCTGTCAGTCATCTTGTCCCCAAGCCGTCTTTTGGTATCCCTGTCCGTCAATGTAATTTGTTCATCAGTTGGTGAGTCCTTTTTGCTGGTTTCCCCTCGGCATCAGGGGACCATCTTTGAAAGCAACCGTACGCTAACACTTACATAACTGACTGACACCCCCTGATTGAACCTGTTCAGCGGTGACACGTCCCAGGCTACCTTGATCTCATGGCTGCTTTGGGAAATTATGGAAGTGGATGGGAGGAAAACTTCATTCTCTTTCTCTATCCACTCTCTTATTCCCTCCCTCTGTCTCTTTTTTAATCTAACTTTGCGTGTCAAAACGTCAATTCCGCACCGAGGGGATGTGACAAGCTCCGGGGCCCGGGGGGGACGGCTCCAAATAGACGGCCCTGGTACAAATTGATTTTGATTTTCCTCCAAATCAGTCAAAGTGTTCAGCTTTAATGCGAGTTGATCAGAGAGCCACTTGGAGCACGACAGGACGAGGAGAGCGGGACAGTAACCGGGGAGATTAGCCTTGTCACTCCAGAGATCAGTGCCCATCACTGTTGCTACACACACACACACACACACACACACACACACACACACACACACACACACACACACACTCTTACTCTCTCACACACACACACACACACACACACACACACACACACACACACACACACACACACACACACACACACACACACACACACACACACACACACACACACACACACACACAGCAAACATTCTCGAGCCCTCAAAACACATACACCCATCCAGCGGCACGCATGAAATTGTCATGAGTCGCACTTTTTAGCTCTCATGTACATGCTTGTAAAGACACACAAATATGATGATTTGTTACTATCCTCAACACACACTTGCACACACACAGCTTCTCTTCCTATCTGTCAGCTGTGTAACACAGGGAAACAATGTAGTACACAGTTTCCCAAACGCTGCTAGATATTTTACATAACACCGCTGCAAACTGCAACAGAGTCAAGCACACAAAAACCCCACTCAAACACACAACTATTTGTTCCACCTGTAGCTTGTGTAGATGATACAGCATAAGTCAGTAGAGTTTAGCTCAGCTGGCATACATATTCAAGGAATGTTTATCTTTTAAGAGTAGTTTGTTTATAGCAAGAGTCCACTAGAATGCATTTAAGTGCTTTATTTAACCCTGCAGGTGTATTCAGAGTGCATGCTTACTAAATGTGCTAAAGGGTATTTTGATGGCTGTTTATAAAGAGGTCGGGTTGCGAAAGGGATCTTCACTTGTTCTGATACAATTTGGCAAGTTTACAACAGGGGTGTCCAAACTTTTCCTGCTCAACCAATATCAAACCTCAAACCAATATATAGTCATTTTCTTTTGTTCATATTCTTGTTATTAAGTGCTTTGACACACAGTATTCATTTATTTTTAAAAAGATAAAACCAAAACACATTTTAGATGTTGAATTCATCTCAATGAAGCAGTAAAGACAGCATGAGTGGTTCATACTTGCAATTCAGCACTGCTAGATCAGATTTATCATTAACAAATAAATACAAAAAATATATTTAGGAATTATAATCTAGACACAATAGAATAAAGCTAGTTTATCTTGAACAAAAAGTGTTACAAAGTTTGTGTCAGTAATGATTTTTATAACTTTGAACTAGGGTTGTCCTTAAAGTAAAGATGCATAGCTGACTAACACTTATGGAATTTTTTCTGCTAATCGATTACTGTTGTTACTTTAATTGAGACGTCTCTAAATATGCGCTTCTCCACTATAATCATGCACAAGCACCACTTTTAATATTTTGTTTTCTTAAGAAGAGCTCATAGGTGCCTTGGAATTCAGTCATTTAACATTTTGAAAGCATAAAAACATAACCACAAACAACTAAAGAAACCTTAGTTGACTGCAAACACAACAATCAATTGGTTGACTAATCAACATCAAGTATTGTATGGACATATCTGAACAAAAATGTGTTCTGTTCTACACATGACATGATCGACAGAGTTTAACTATTTGTGTGCCGAGTTCTTGCACCTGATGCATTTACACGTGTCTTGTTTGTTACTGGCTGTGACCACTGTAAAAGGGTGCCACACTGGCCTGATTGCACAGAGCCTGAGCTTTGTCGCCGGGTTGGTCTGGGGTCTCCGTTACCAAAGCGGATAAATTACGTGTACATTTTCCAGATCTGTTTCCCAGAAAAGTTACCTTTCAGTTTCTGAACAAACAGAATTATGATAAAAAGTTGAGATATGAAAATTAAGTTAGCAAGGTCCTTTTTATTTAGGTAAAGTTGACATATAAGTCATTTACATGAAGCTTATATTGAGCAGGACTTTGTCTTTCATCTGCCTACAAGTCAAGCCTCATGTGTTAGGGTAAAGGTTAGGTGAAGCCAATTTACAAAATGTCAGATGGTTAAAAAAAAGAAAAGTGAAATAATAAAATCCAAGTTCAAAAAGCATTATTCTGTCTTGCCGCTGATAGCACTGTCAGCCAACAGAGCCAATCAAACCGAACTAACTACTGGACTAGAACATCAGAGCAGCAACAGAAAAACGTCACGCTGCTCTGCGTCACACAGCCCTCCATTCCTCTCTTTCCATCAAAGTTCGCTTTCTTTGGTAAGATCTTTATGAGACTAAGTCAGTTTGGTAAAGTTTAAAACCTACCATGCTGTTATGTTGTGTTACTGTGAACTGGTATGCAGCTAAAGAAAAGTGAAGTCATGAAATGCTGAGTCGACTCAGTTGCTGATAATCGGCATCCTGAATATCCACAATAATCTTTTTCTTTTTCATTTTCTTTTTTCATTTGGCCCATGTTTTGTCCAATCCTCTTGTATAAGCATGGCTACTTGAAGATAAGACTGCATTAAATGTGTGGAGAAGACCCCTCATGAAATATTTAAAGTTGTGTTAAGATTGCAGAGTGTGATTCTGTAAATGTAAGCAAATTATCCCCAAAAGTGATTTTTGTTTGGCACAAACAGCCAATGTACCAACTGTAGATACATAGCTAGCTTGCGTCATACAGGACAGTTACCCTTTTTCAAAACTTCAAAATGTTTTTCTCAAGGTAAAAAATGTGTATCTTGTGTTGAATAATCTTTGATTTGTGTTGTCTGTTAATTTTCATCTACCTATTATGCAAATGTACTTTCGCATTCATCTTGAACAGTCCGTCAAACTAGATTCCTTTTTGTTTTGAAATAATATGCTGCAATATGTTTCCAATTTCCTTTTAGATGTACTTGTGCTAAGTTTACTTATAAAGGGAAAATGTTATGACAATGTTTAAAAAATCAGTGGTGCACTAATAGATTTCGGCAGTATTACAACTATCGTTTTTCACACCTGGCAAATCAACATCAATCAACAGGCTACTGTAATGATGAGAATGGCTCTTTTGGGGCATACCTTCACTTCACTTTCATTCTTTCTTTGCAGAAGACTGCTTGCATTATGCTGAGAAAGTGTAACGTTGGTCATGGGGACAGACAGGATGCCCCTGGCCTCACCGCTCAGTGCAGATCCTTGCGCCAGTGACTGCTCATTTGCAAGTGCTTGATGGCCTTGAACTCTCTGAGTGGATGGGAAGTGACAGCATCAAAGCCTGAGCTGAGCCAGTCAAACTTCACAGCCCCTCCTGTCAGCAAGAAAATCCCACAAGGAGGGAGGGAGGCTAGGAAAGAGTGAGGGAAGGAAAGAGATGGAGACAAAGGAGAAGTTTTGACGGAGGCAACACCATCATCGCACCAACCAACCAATTCCCATTACCACGGACCGTGTCAACTTAGTGGTCTTGAAACACCAAGAGGTAAAATGCCTCTTGCGTGACAGTAACACTTTCCCTTTGAATGCATACATATCCACGTGCATACACGGCCATTTATTTCTTACTCCTACCCCTGATCTCCCTTTCATTCCAGTTTAAGACGCATTGTGTTTAAAGACTTTTAAAGGCCGGAGAGAGGATCAGAGGCCTGTTTCTCATGAGGTCAGCACTTTCCTCCAGCGCTAGGGATGAGCTTTAAGGTGCCTTGTAATGTGCAAGGAGACGGGATCTAATAGATTGATACACAGGTTTTGACATGCTATTTGAGCGTGCAGGCCCGCTGTAATTGGCCACGTCATAATGCGTTAAATTAACGATATATAGGGGAGTGCCCTGAGACGAATGTCTTGGCCTGATCCGTCAGCTATCAGAGCAAAGTGCAAGTGACAGGCCTCTCTTAGAGGAGGAAGAAGAGTGGGGGGGAGAGGAGGAGGGAAGTGCTTTTTTAAAGTATTACTCTGATTGACATCTGAGCCCGAACTCTTGCTGGCTCTCTCTCTAGCCATCTAGAGGCCGTTCAGCCATCAGGGAGACATTCACACCTGGTATGCCCGAATAATGTATTTAACTAGCTGATAGAAAACCAAAGGGGGTCTTAATCTGGAAGAAATACTTAAGTAAACCCAAACCCAACAATCAAATTAAAGGACTTTTTCAAGTTTTCTTAACTCTCCTCCTTTGTTAGCCCTCTGTTTTACCAAAAGTTTAAAAATGACTCCAATAATTGTATTGATTATCCTGGTTAATAGGGAGGGCTCTTCAAAACAATGCAATGTTTATTAGCACTTATGTAATCACCAGGCCTAATTATTAAGCCTCAGAATTCAGCGACAAGCATGTGAATGATACAAACCTTCAAATAACTCAAATGTATTTGAAAGAGAAAAAAAACAAAGACACGCCTGTTTGGTCAGTGTCTGTAAACAAAGAAGTTGCTGAAAGGTATACCCGATGTGATATGTGAACAACAAAAACAACACATATTTAAATGAAATAATTCTCAAAAATTGGCTTGTTTTCAACAGTTGGTAATAATACCAGCTCTAGTTTTCTTCAATCTTGATTTTCTGACAAACAAAATGGCTACTAAACACCTCGTTTGATATGACATTGGGTTATGATCTCCATAAAAGAAAGAAGAATGGATGTTCAAATGACTTCCAATTCAGGCCTATGTCAAAAATCATTATGGAGCTGACACTCATTCTGGTAGAATAATATACACAATGAAGGTAAGGCTTGATATTTAGGAAAGGCCTTCAGAATATAATGCCACATTAATTATTAATTGGAAGCAAAACCCCTCAAATAAAAATGTCTGCATCACATTTATTTTATATTGACTAACTTCTTGTACATAATTCTTGGCATTTTAGAGGTCCTATAAAGCTTACGGCAAGTTAGCTAGTGATACTCCTGGAAACTGAACTTTCCAGCAGGCCCTCAAACCAATCAATGACAACATCTGCTGCTTCTCAGCATGAGCAGTTTTTAATGACATTGTAATCTGTCAAACAAGGCCTTGATTTAAAGAAAATAATGGAAAATGTATTATTAGCTGCCACAGGAATTAGAGTTGCTCAGGTATGTGTGAATGGTGCTCAGATAAGTTTGCAAGGGTGAAGAAATGATTAAAAAGTCTCACCTCGGGCCCCTTCTCACTAAAGGCCCGCGACTTCATGTGAATGGCACATGTGCGCGCGTGCTTGTCCACACGTGTGCGTGCATATATGCCCACTCGACTGTGTGTGACTGTGATGGAAACACTGACTCCTCTAATCTTTAAATTACCTCCGAAAAGGAGAGCGCTGACCTTTACAAAGAAGTTATATAAAGTTCAATTTAACAAGCCTCTCCTCTATGATTTATTAACCTGGAATCTGAAGGGGAGCCTATTTCTTTACTGTGCGCCACTCGGGTTCACTGCACGAAAGTCACAGTCGGAGAAAAGTCTCACCTGTGGAGAATTTCAAGAGTTTGCCACTCTTTCCAAGTTCGTATTGGTGTGTGTTACACGCTCTCTTACTGTTTTGTCTCGAGCTGTTCCCCAGATGAACATTAGCGCTTGCATATTAGCTCAAGTGGCAGCTCAGAAATGACTCAGGCATTGAAAAGCAATCATGAAAAGTGAGTCATACTTATGTGTCAGTTCATTTCCCCCTCTTTGGTCTTTGGTTTTCTTTGGCTGCTTGTGTCATTGTATCCCTTCACCTCTTTACCCACTCCTCTCTTGTTGAAGAACCCTCCCTCATCCCTCTCCCTTCACAGCTCAAAAGAGCAGGTTTGTTTTCTTAAGATGGGAAGAAAGGAGGGGCTGCTGCAGAGTCAAGTAAGATGGAGCGAGACAGGCCGAAAAGGACAAAGGTAAACAATTGAGATGAGAGGGTGAATGACGAGAGAGAATGACGGAGGAGAAGATAGCTCGGGGGAGGAGGGAGATCTCCACGGAGCAGCCATGTGGCGTTTGAAGCAGGAAGCTGGCTAGACAACACATGCAGCTTTATTCCACAGACACAATGAGCGAACGCCACAATGGGAGTCATGCCGAGAGCAGGCCTGCGCTACACCGAGCCGCACACACGGGATATTAAAGCGAGCACTCACTTCCAGATTCACCCCATGAAAGGAAAGGGAGGGGATATATCTTACACAGAGACACCAAAAGAGAAAAATAGAACACAAAATGGTATCTGGTGCGCTTCCTTTGATGATTTTCTTGAATAGTACGTTTTCTTTCATAATAGCTGTAGGTGTTTCATGTCTGGCAAGCATCTTTTTTGCAGTTTTGAAAGGTAATCCCATTATTAGGGTGGATGTAGGGGGTTGAGAACATCATACACTCTCAGGAAATAAAGTACGCCTTTGTACCTTTAGGGGTTCAATGGTTTGTCACTGGGGCAGTACCCTCAAAGGTACACTAGTGTACCCTTGAAATAGGGTATACATTTGTAAGTTCACCATTTATGGGTACAAAATTGTCCTACACTGAATGTTGACTTTAAATAAATTCCTTATGTCAACACATTTCACATAACTGTGTGTACTGTGTTGAAAGCAATAATATTAAGTTGAAACTCATATTTTTACTTCATATTATTGCGTTGAACTAACCTAATACAGATGTTGAATCTGTGGACATAATACATTTAATTGAAGTCAAAGTTTCAGTTGCTTCAGTTTTTTCAGTGTATGTAGTATATATAACGTATTTATACTTTTACTCAAAAGACAAACACATAATAATAATTTGCAGAATGTTCTTCAATCATTTTCACATTTACATTTTTAACAATGTATTTTAAAACAGCATTTCTTTCAAAGACATAATATCATAATATAGGTGCATCACTGCTTAAACTAAACTTGTGTCCAAATTGGCTGTTTGTCAGGGAATTTTGTCATCTTTTAAATTCTCATACACTGAGTACACCTGGGCCTTGAAGCCCACTCTCCTCCTCTGTGTTTCTAAAGCTGTCGAGGTGAATTTGCATAGAAAAGCCGTTTGCATATCAAACAGCTGGGATGCAGAGCTCACATCATCTTTCATTGATTTACAGGGAGATGCATGTTGCGCTGACACGCTGGAGTGCATGTCCCCTTTACCTCCATCTGCCCTTTGTGGGCATATCTTAAACGATTACTGGCGGCTGCAGCCAGAGAGTGTGCTTGTGTACGTCTGTTCTGCTATAGTGCAACAACGGGTGTTCGTGCACCCTTGTGTTAAGTGCACGGACATTCACCACACACACACACACACACACACACACACACACACACACACACACACACACACACACACACACACACACACACACACACACACACCTCTTCTTGACAGGGTGCAGTGTGGCTACTAATAAGGATATTCGTCACGCCAGCAGCTCACCGTGACAGCGCTCTCCGATCGGCCGCCGCACAATTGTCCCTCAAATATGAACTTATCATTTACAGTTGGGGAGGGACTTGATTGCCTTGTCAAGATGCAGGTTAGTTAAGAGGAGAGAGATCCCGGCTGGCCACGACCTCTCCGTCCTGACAGGCGCTCAGCTCATCACAGGAGCATCTAGGCTTCACGTAGTCCCCATAGTCCCTCTATATAACATGTTTTAATTGAACACATAACACTTGCAGTAGGCTTTTTAAATCCCTAACCCCAAACCTGCCCCTGACCCTAACCAACAACTGTAAACATCTCCAAACTGCTGCTGCCAACCAGGTCACTTTCTTTTTCACATCATTGTTTTACAGTGGAAGCTCAATGACATCCAAAGGCATTTTAGAATATTTTCCCGTAGCCACAAATGCCACATTTGCACTTGGCCCAGACCCTTAACAGTAACTCTAACCATCTCCAAACTGCTGCTGCTGCCCACTACCTCACTTTCTTTCCCACATCATTTTACAATTGAGGCTCAATGACAGCTATATGAAAGGAAATAGTTACAAACGCCAAACTTGCTGCACCCAATATGTGAGGTAAGGCCCACCAAGTTTCATCACCCAACCCATCACCATTTGGGAGTTATATTTGGATGACTACTTATTTGCTACATGCGCCAATCTCGGTACACATGGTACAGGCCTACCGAGCTGTGAGGGTATCAGCCCCTTCCTTCATCCTGGCCTTGGTTACACTCCAGCATGTGCACTTTGCCATCAACTTGCTGCTCCATCTCTGCAAGAAGGAAAATGGTGGAATAAGCTCCCCATTGACATCAGGACAGCAAAAACTCTGCAGATCATCCGTCGCAAACTGAAAACGCATCTGTTCCGACTGTACCTTGGAAATGTAATTCTTGAGAACAAATAATTACTCAAAAAAAGAGAAAAAATAATTTAATCTTTGTAACTAATTCTAGGTATGACTTGCTCGAAGTGAATATATCTGCACTGTCCTTGTTGTTCTGAGTTTCAATCTGTATTGTTTTAGCACTTATTGTAAGTTACTTTGGAAAAAAACGTCGGCCCAATGTAATGTAACATTAGAAGAGGGAGAATACCATTACATATGCCAAATGTCAGCAATCTACCACTCACCCTTCGGGAGTTAGATGAGGATCACTCCTTTGTACCCTGCACTGCAAGAGGCCTGAGCACAAAACAACTAGTTTACTAACAAATTGGGTTTAAAATCAGAATCAGTAACAATAATTACCTCAAATTATACAATGAAACACAAGCTAACCAGACGACAAAGGCTGTAACGGATCCCCATTTGTTTTCCATTATGAACGCAGTTGTGTTTGAATTCGGGGCAATGCAGTTTGCTGGTGTCGGCTGTTTTGCATGTTGAAATCCCATTCCTTTGCTTGCCCTAAATTAGTCCACTGTCTGAGGTAATGAAATCACTCACGGCATTAGGAAGTAACTTGGCATTCCTTTTTATTTCCTGTGCACTGTTTAACAGTTCTCCTGGGGGATAAGGGCTCTTGCCAATGAAAGTTCCACCCTGGCGTGAGCTGAGCCTTCACAAATGAAGACATATGTCGCTAAGAGAGAGAAAGACTGCCGCAAAAAGGCCTGGAGAACTTTTTAATCCGGCACATACCTCTCTGTTAACAAAAAGGCCTCATAAATTCAACCTTTCCAATGAGACACAAATGAAATTTGGAGCCTGAAGTTTTGGCCGTTTCTCTCCTGTATGATTGGAATGAATATGGGGTAGTTAAAGTTTAATATCCTATTATGTGTGTCTGTTTAACTTGCCTGGTTGCCTGGACTGTCAGGGACCGCTCTCTCTTTTCTTTCATTCTTTGTCTATCACTCTCTGGGATTTTCCAATATTTTCCAGACCTTTTGAGCATGTAGAAAAATATGCTTTTTCATTCAACACATTGCGCCACCAGAGAAAGATTTGTATCGTTTTAGAGGGTTCTGTCTGTAGCCCAGTGGTTCTCAAAGTGGGGGGCGCGCCCCCCCTGGGGGGAGCAGAGGCATGCCAGGGGGGACGCAAGAGACCAGGAGGAAAAATGGTTATAAAAAAAGAATCATAATTTGAAAGATTATTGATTCGAAAATAGGGCTGCAACAAACGACTAATTTGATAACCGATTAATCTATCGATTAATGAAACGATTAATCGATTATTCGGATCGTTAACATTTTAACTGTACTACAACTTATATCGATACTGCTTATCGATCCAGTCCTTTTAACGATAGTATTAATGGTTCTTTTGACAAGAAATAAGGTAAACTAACTAAACAAATTGTGAACAAAACTAACATTTTTTTTTATTTTAATTAAATGCATAATATTTCACATCAAAAGAAACAACCATGTTTTAACAAATCATATTAAATAACGTGATGACAGAACTGTAAACAGAATAGCTGAAACTTTAACAAAATAAATAACTCAGTTACCTCTAATCATTAACCTATGTTTTTATAACTGAGTTAACTCTATGTGTTGCTGCTAGCATACATAACACCTGACGTGGAAACGTTACTTGTGGATGGGGCTACAGAGCTGCTCGAAAGACAGTCGAACCCGGTGCATTTCTCCGTCTGGATGTGGAGCACTTTTGCTAAATGTTTAGACAAATTGCTCGTGTTACCGCCCTTACATGATAAACTGTTATTGCACTTTTGGTAACGAGCATTGTCCACATCGAGACGGCTAAAGTTTAACCACACCTCGGAGCGCGTCTGCCAAGGCACACA
>NW_011357331.1:132740-136344 GCF_000735185.1 Notothenia coriiceps
CACTGGACTGCATGCTAGCACGAACGGTATTCTTTTTCAACGGCCTCTGAAGGCACTCTCATATAACATCAGGACGGATTATACTCCCCCTCCACAGACCAAAGCTCGTAGATCAGGGTTATTCCAGGCCAGTTCACTCACGTGCTCTTAGGCGCTTTGAGCAATGTGGAGAATTGAATAGCAGACACAAACAGGGTAGCCAATAAGTAGCTATTACTACCATGCATTAAGAGTTGGTCAAGTAAGCAGAGGACACCAAACCAACTGAGACCCGTCTGTCCGCCGCATCTACACACTGCCACACACACACCTACACACTGTACCACACACACACCTACACACTGTACCACACACACACCTACACACTGTACCACACACACCTACAGCTCCTAAAGCATAATCAGGCTACAGCCGTTGTATATTTTATTATGTGAAGCACTAAATGGTCTTAGAAAAATATTGACTCTTTGTTTGTAGATATCTACTAAACTAAAGCAAATAAAGAGAGTAGGCCTGTTATACTGAGTGATATATATTATACACACTGCTCTGCTTTCTGCACGGACCTCACAGCTGTTCTCTCTGGAAACATCGCGACGCGATGAAAGCAGTTTCTAGTGGAGCCTCGCAGCGGCGAAACTGTGACGCGTTTGGGGGTGCTGCAGCTGCTAGTGGAGCCTCGCAGATGGGGGTGCTGCAGCCCCCTGAGCACCACCCCCTTCCCGCGTCCATTCGCGATGTCTCGCTGTCTCGCAGACCCACGCAGCAAGCAGGAAATGAATCCAGCTCACATTGTCCGTCCCTCGCAGCAGCGAGCACCCTCTCTAATCTCAGATGCACCCCGAGTCATTTTGTTTTAGAACCGGGCCTGGTTCAGTCTCACAGGGCCATGCTAGTTCAAAGACTAAGATGATGTTACCCTCATACTGACTCCAAGACTAAGCAGTATAATGCAGTGTTGTAATTATATTTTGTGTTTATTTTACAGTTTAATTATGAGTGGAAGGGCACAGTTGAAATCATTTTGATTAAAATGTCTATAAAAGCATTTAATAAAACATCAATTTATTATAAAAAAAAGACAGAAGTACTTCTGCTCATTGCAGTCAGAACGTGTTGATATTTCTCTCACCATTAACTGCTACATTTAGTGTTTCTTTAAAAAAATTACCCGCATCTCATAAAAAGCCTGCAGTTGGTTAGTTTTACAATAATACAAACCGTAGATTCAAAAACAAAAACATATTTTTATCTGACAATAGCTAGACACAGACACCAATGTTTCAATTGTGTGAAGGCACAATCATTAATATTGAATGAGTCTTTATTTTGAAATTAGGTCTATGTTTTATATCAGAGTCTGGTTGAATATTAGAGCATTATTCTTTCTCGGCTCACTTTTTTGGGATATTTAGATTGAATCTAAATATCACCTTTTGATCACCGTGACCACTTAATGCCGTGTTAATAGTACCATGTTGTAAAGCAGCATCTTAACCTCAAGCAACACTGTACACGTGATGTGAACTGGCCTGGAAATAACCCTGACTCTACAGCTTGGTGCTGTGGGGGGGCGCTGACAGACCGTCTGCAGCAGCAGCCCAGGTGGGACTGTCTGTGTTTGTGGTCTGGTCTGGGCCAGTTGGCTCCTCAGAGGCCGACTGCAGTCTGTTTTTGGCGAGGTACTGGCTGCAGGAAGAGAAGGTGTGGTAGAAAGTGGAGGAGAGGCCGGCGATGTCCGTGGAGATGTAGGGAATAACCTCTGGAGACGCCTGGTTATAGTAACTGACCTGGAGAAAGATACACATACATGGTTAGGTGTTCCATTATATCTACACTGAACACAAGGAAAAAGGCAACTCTTTTTTTTTTGCTCACATTTTTCATGAGCTGAAATCAAACATCTATGTACACAAAGGGCCTCTTTCTCTCAAATATTGTTCACACATTTTTCTAAATCTGTGTTAGTGAGCACTCTTCCTTTGCCGAGATAATCCATCCACCTCACAGGTGTGGCCTATCAAGATGCTGATAAGACAGCAGGATTATTGCACAGGTGTGCCTCAGGCTGCTCACAGTAAATGGCCACTGGATGGATTAACTCAGCAAAGGAGAAGTGCTCAGATTTAGACACATTTGTGAACAATATTTGAGAGAAAGAGGCTTTTTGTGTACATAGAAAAAGTCTTAGATAGAAAACTGGAAGCCAAACATTTTATATTTCTATCAGTTTATTCACCCATGATTAACCATATTAAACCAGTTTTTGTCTCACCAGGGACATGTTGTCTTTAATCTCCAGGATGGTAAAGCCAGCACACAGAACCTCTCCTCTGTTATATCCTTCAGTGGGGGGGTGAGTGGGCAGGGACACTGAGCGCAGTGCGATGACGTAAGGGTCTCTGAGGGGGAAAACACAAGAAACTGTTGGAGTGATCTTGGCCAGGACTTCCTTCTTAACACTTTAACTTTTTAGCCTCCTTGTTTCTCTTTGGTTGACCTAGGTGAAGGAAGATTAACCACCTCCACTATTCTTTGTTGAAACCCTTTTTTGCATACCTTTCCTTACAGGTGTCCATGGTCGCGTTCCCTGTAATACTTTGACCTAAACTTGTCAATTTTCCTATCGTTACTTCTTACCCCATTAACAGAGAATTTTTTTCTCAAGCTGAACCTACTAAAGGTGGCCTTTTCGTTTAACCTTGACATTCTTAATTCCAGTTTGTGAAGCCTTGTTTTTTTAACCTAGTACACACACAATATGCTCTTAACATTAAATACCATAATGATCCTATTCTGATTACTTTACTACTACATTATATAACAATATATTTCGTGCAACATATCCTACAACAACAAAGCGACAGTAAATTCTGAAAGATAAGGGGTATGTGACCTTTGACCTGTCATTTAGCCATTCAGTGTACTGACCCGCTGCCACACGGCTTCCTCTTGGAAGCCAACAAGATGAAGTCTTGAATCCCTTCTCCTGGTTGGGCTGAAGTCGGGGAACCCACCCCCCCCTGACGCACTGAGGGGGTCACCACTCGATACAGGAAGTCATCATCATCCACCCGGTATATCAGCTCACAATTCCTGATGTAGGGAAGGAAAGAGAGGGGGATGGGAAATAATAATGACTATATTGTTAAAGTCATTGTAATATCATTTAATATTTATTCATAATTTTGCCAAGAGTTACATTTAAAAATGAATATCATGTCTCTACGATAAAATTGAAGCTACAGCCACCTCTCCTTTAGCAAAGCATAGCATAATGACTGGAGTTGGGTGCAAACAGCTAGCCTGACTTTATACCAAGGTACAAAACTAACATACCAGCCCCTGAAAAAGTTCAATGATTACCAAACCATGCAAAAAGGGTTTTTGTATGCCACAAAGCACTTAACTCTTTCTTACAAAAATAATTAAGATTCATTTAAAGTAAAATGTTGTTTTGTTGGAGAGTATAACCTTGACCTGGTCCCTGAACCTTTTTAAAGATGACATCTATTGCTCATTTTCAGGTTCATATCAGTATGTAGTGTCTCTACTTTAAAGGGTCCTCTCCTGCTGATGTTCAGGTGTATATCAGTATGTAGTG
>NW_011357331.1:136372-139991 GCF_000735185.1 Notothenia coriiceps
GATGCTGCTATTTTTGCTGATGACTGACGTTTAAAAAGTAGAGAGCCAGACAGGAGAGGTTCTGATCTGGACTAAAGAACAATATTTGGGGCGGAGGAGCGGCAAACAAACAACGCCAGCATCCTCGGCGACCCGGGATACTTTAGTCACACCTAGAGTATAGGACATATTGTGCTCCTTCTTAGGTTCATGTTTGTATTCTGTGCCTCTACTGGGACATGTCTCCATGCTTTAATGTTCAAAAAGCTCTTTATTTTTCTCATACTGCCTGTACTGCAGCACCTCTTTTCCCCCTCTGTCTGAAACCAGAGCCCATTATGCTCTGATTGGTTAACTGGCCGGCTCTGTTGTGATTGGTCAACCGCTTAGAGATGTCCCGACCCTTAGCCTATCACGTACAATGNTGCTAGCTAGCTAGCGGGCTAGGGACCGGTGAGCAGGAAAGAGCCAGCAGGTAGGAGATGACAAAACAAAGATCTGTGTCGATTCGATATAGAGATGCTGCTATTTTTGCTGATGACTGACGTTTAAAAAGTAGAGAGCCAGACAGGAGAGGTTCTGATCTGGACTAAAGAACAATATTTGGGGCGGAGGAGCGGCAAACAAACAACGCCAGCATCCTCGGCGACCCGGGATACTTTAGTATTAGGTTCATGTTTGTATTCTGTGCCTCTACTGGGACATGTCTCCATGCTTTAATGTTCAAAAAGCTCTTTATTTTTCTCATACTGCCTGTACTGCAGCACCTCTTTTCCCCCTCTGTCTGAAACCAGTGCCCAGTCTGCTCTGATTGGTTAGCTTTCCGGCTCTGTTGTGATTGGTCAACGGCTTTGATATTGTGTTGGAAATGACGCCAACTGCCTGAATCTGCTTTATGGTTTTCAATTTATTTTGTTAATTTGTTCTGTTTTTAATTCAGCAGGTGATCCTGTATGTTCATAAAACAGTGTGTGTGAGCTTAACTGTGTGTATTAAACTAAAACAGAGCATTTTCTGTAAACTCAGATTTTATTTCTGCTTTTTTAAACTATAGTCTGTGCTCATATATTTCATTGTTGTTGTATAGGCTGCTGCCTGAATATGCTTCATGAAAGGCAGCTTTTCCTATCAATAACATCTCTGAGCAGAGGACACATGTCTGACACTAAATATATTGTTGTCTTCTTTTCTAAAGTCACATTGTTCTGTTGTCTAACAGTACATCTTATCTCTCATTTTATTGTTATTTATTTATCTTGTTTGTATTGAGATTGCATTTGATATTAAGGTTTTCCAAAAGTAACAGAACTTTATCAGGTTATACTACTTTTACATTCTGATACTCAGATTAGGTTACTGATTACATTTGTTTACAGGTATGTAGTCATTTTAATGGGATATCTTTCTTAAGTAACCCTTCCAACCCTTGACATGGAACAGTGCCAGCTGGGGACTACTTCATCTAGGATTAGTTCCAAGAAGAAAGGATCTGAAAGCACTGGGTTAAATGTTTTAACATCAGGTGGATACTGTATATAGTAAGGTTGACCACAAAAAGTGACTGTAATACAAATGAAATCTCATGATGTGTTTCTCATCTCTAGCAGAATATGAAATACTGTACTCCTCACTGTTGATTTGTAAAAAACATATAACAAATCAACAGTAAAGAGTGATGGGAAAGCTATAAGATGTGGTGTAGTTTACATTGAGTACAAGGGGCTGGAGGATCTAAAGGGATCAGAAGTGCAGCCGTAAGCTAGAACCTGGTGATTTAAGGAAGACAGGGGTATGTTGAAACAGAGCTTTCAAGTGATAACATATGAACTATTCAGTGTAGGCGAGGGAGGGAGAGAGAAATGGAAAGGAGGCAGTGTTCCTTTTCAGATATGCCAAATGTCTAGGATAATGGTGTGACATAAACATAATGCACTTTAGGCTCCAGGCTAGGCGGGATGACACTATCTCAATCATGCTCCACCGACACAAACACGCTGATGTTCCCCAGCTGGCCCAGGAAGACAGCAATGTTGCAGTACACACACACTAACACACACACATATCCACACACCAGCACAGAGTTGAAGGGTTTTGCACACATTGTGTCCCCACCCCCTCTCGCTCATTGGGACACGTTGCACTGCAGGTAATGGTGATGATCGACAACGAGCAGGACCTAATAAGAGCAGCAGCTAAATGACACATTCATCTCTGTTGCTCATCACGATGCTGCTATGTGGAGCTGTTGGACTGCAGCACTGGGCTGTAGATTGTTCTCTGAAACTGGTTTATTTCTTTTAACTTCAGGGCTTTTCTGTTGGTATGAAGCAGTTTTTGAAGGATGATACATACACAAAAAGTCAACTAATGGACACATTGACAGTGGAGTGGTTCACAACTTCCTTGTCGCATAGTCAATAGTTTCTTACGGTGGCCGAAAGGAAAACGCTGCAGCTTCAAAAACGAAGACTGTTTGGAAACTACTGCATGGGATCTGTTCACTGACTCTCATGGGGAGGACATCGACATCAACACCATTACGGGCTGCAATACAGATTATATTAACTTCTGTGTGGATAATGTTGTGCTACCAGGACTGTACGATGTTTTCCCAACAACAAATCCTGGATTACCCCTGATATAAAGGCTACCCTGAAGGGCAAGAAGAGGGCCTTTAGATCAGGCAACAGAGAGGAGCTAAGGATTGTGCAGATGGAGCTGAGGTGGAGAATCAGAGAGGGGAAGAACAGCTACAGGAAAAGGATGGAGGAACAGCTGCAGCAGAGGAACGTCAGCGGAGTCTGGAGAGGCCTGAAAACCATCTCAGGCTACAAGGAGCCAGATTCCGAAGTCCAGGGGAATCAACAGTGGGCAAACGACCTGAACATTTTCTTTAACAGATTTCACCAGTCAGGCACCCCTCCCCCGGACCATTCCCCACTGTTACCTCTCCCACCACCTCTACCCCATGTGTGGTTTTATTTATCCACTGCTGGTCAGTTCTCTGTCACTTTTAAACAGAACTGTGTTAATCATGAACCTATGTCACCTGAAACGGATGAGCTTAGCTCATGGTTTCTCTCGACTTGCAAAGCTACCATAGACACTGTTGCTCCTTTAAAAACCAGGCAATCTAAAACTATATCTGAGCCTTGGTTAAATGACATGACTCGGACTGTCCAACGGGATTGCCGTAGAGCTGAGCGTAAATGTAAAAAGGACAAACTGCAAGTTTCATTTCAAATGTTGAGGGAGTGTTGGCGTCTATCAGATCACTGTGAAAGAGGCAAAATGCAAACATTTATCTGACAACTTTCTGTCAAACCGTCACAAGCCACGTGTTCTGTTTCAGACTATTGATGTGGTCCTTAATGCCCCCCAGACTACCGTTATGAAGACTTTCTTTACTTTTTTATTAACAAGGTAAACTCCACAAGAGCTCAAATCTCTGCTTCTGCAAATGACCCCTCAGTTCCTGCACCATGCTCTGCTGTCTTCAACCATTTTGTATGGGCTCAGAACAGTCTCATAATACACACATGCACACAGAAGGATTCACACTTATATTTCATGATTCGCAAAAGGATTCACACTTGTGTTTTTCAATGCACACACAAATGTGTTCCATTTCGTATACATG
>NW_011357331.1:140117-141858 GCF_000735185.1 Notothenia coriiceps
GCTCAGAACAGTCTCATAATACACACATGCACACAGAAGGATTCACACTTATATTTCATGATTCGCAAAAGGATTCACACTTGTGTTTTTCAATGCACACACAAATGTGTTCCATTTCGTATACATGTAAATAAAATCCAAATACAGAAAAAAGTTTTAAATGTGTATTTTTGATCCACACATATTTGTTTTCCGTTTNAATCAGACGTCTCCTCAATTCTAAGCCAATCACATGAGCGCGCCCCCACGAGGTTAGATTCCTTGCGTTCATGATGTAGCGCTTCATGTACGCATTTTGCGCAGTCCGGAGATGACAGGTCCATGGAGCCTGCCTGCAGGCGCTAATCATTCTCAGGACACCTCCACTCTCAGTACATTGCCACTTTCCGAACAGGAAATGCACGCAAATACAAGCCTTTATATTATTAAGGTACAGCGCCACTTTCCAAACTATTGATGAATGCTTGTTGTGTGTACACAAAAACGGCTGGCAAAACCGTTTTAAATTTGTGTTTCCTGTATGGCGAATACAGCTGCTTTATTTATGTCTGTATGTTGTTGTGAGTGTGGAGGGAGCAGCTACGGGTTAGCTTAGCCTAATCGATCAGTGCACTACGAAGCCAGTGCTAGACAGTGAACTGTCAACGGGGGGAGCCCCGCCGGTCATTATCGGCCGGCATTCACTCTAAATAGTTTGATCAGTGCTCTCTATAAAGGCCGACCAGGAGAGCTGGATCTGATCGATATGGACATAAACGCGATTGAAGTGTAACCGGACGCTAGATAGATCAGATCAGCTGCTGAGTCTGACGGAGACACACAGCTCTACATGATCACCTGATGTTCCGCCCTCTGTTTAGCGAGCTGACCGGACTGCGCGAAATGCGTATATGAAGTGTCATGAACGCAATAAATCATACCCTCGTGGGGGCGCGCTCATGTGATTGGCTTAGACTGGAGGAGACATCTGATTGTCTATAGATGAGAGAAAATACAAGTACGAATCGGTTGAGCGTCAGGGGAGTCTCAAAAAACCCACACACGAATGCACAGCGATCCATGCACAGAAAGCAGTTTGTGTTTGCAGGTTCAGGGGATTTAAACGGAAAACAAATATGTGTGGATCAAAAATACACATGTAAAACTTTGTTCTGTGTTTGGATTTTATTTACATGTATATGAAACGGAACACATTTGTGTGTGCATTGAAAAACACAAGTGTGGATCCGGAAATACAAGTTTGAATCCTTTTGCGGATCATGAAATACAAGTGTGAATCCTTCTGTGTGCAGCATGTGTGTATTATGAGACTGTTCTGAACCCATACACAAGCGGACGGCAGGAGCGGGGCTGTCAGCATTTTTAAACTCGATGCGCTCTGAAACTACGGGGCCGCCGAGGAAAAAAAATACACATGCGTTAATCGCGTTAAAATAATTAGTGGCGTTAATTTTTAACGCGTTAACTTGACAGCCCTAGTTAAAATATTTAACAGATTTAACGCATGTGCAGAATGGCCCGCCCCATACATCCCACCAGTGGCAGCGCCAGGGTATGGCTGGGGTAGGCTACACCCATACCAAGAAATGGCTTAGCCCCACCATGAAAAATGATGTTAACTTAACCAAAATAAAGTCTGCCAACTCGCGCGGAGTAAATTGCACAGACAGCAGTTAGTAAGATTTATTTCAGTAGCCACTTGTCTGGAAATACCGAAAACTAGAAACGTGTGTGTGATCGT
>NW_011357331.1:141898-143526 GCF_000735185.1 Notothenia coriiceps
CAGGTGTCGGCACTTCCTGTCCGTGTGGCACCTGCTAGACTGATTGTTGTTCCCGCCCCTGATTGTGTACACCTGTGCCCCATTACCTAATGTGTATATATAGTCCTTCTCTCCCTATGTCTGTTGTTGGCTCGTCTTGTCTTGTCGTTATATCCATGCCTGTTTGCCAGAGGTCTATGTTACATTACCTAGTAGAACCTAGTGATTCTATGGAGAGTCCTAGTAGAACCTAGAAGTCTTTTTTGATAGCTTTGAGTTCTTTGCAAATAAAGAATATTACAAAGTAACGGAATCGAGCATCTGAGTTCTTACGAGCCCATCGTATCACACGGTCCGATCGTCCCCCAATCTTCACCTGTATATAACCTCTCCATGCCTCAACAGCTCTACATCAAATCTGATATCTCACTATATGCCGTTTCCATGAAAACGCATCCGTCGCCAAAACACACGATGTGTTGTGATACCTATGCAAATGGTAAAAACAGCACCAGACTTCAGATAATGGTTAATGGTCCGGCCCTCATTAGCTCTTTGCCAATTATGTGGTGTCATCATATGCCGTTTCCATGGAAATGCATCCCTCGCGATAAAACACGATGTCGCTGTAACTCCAATGGACACGGTCTGATCGTCCCACAAACTTCACTTGTATATTACCGGTCCATGCCTCAACAACTCTAGGCCAGATCAGAGATCTCACCATAGGCTGTTTCAATGGAAACACATCCCTCGCCATAAAACACGATGTTGTCGTAACTCATATGAAAATGGTCAAAACCACACCAGACTTCAGATGACAGTTAAGGGTCCAGCCCTCAACATGTCTATGTGCCATTAGTGAGTTTTCCTGAAAATCTGTTGCCATGACAACGCATCCCTCGCCGTAAAACACGGTATTGCTATAACTCCTATGAAAATCGTCAAAAAGTGCTCAAACTTCACGTGTGCTAACAGTCCAGCTGTGAAGACATCTACGTGACAGTTTTCAGATTTATTCAAATGCCGTTGCCATGGCAACACAATGCTCGCAATGAAACACGGTTTTCTCATAACTTCAGTGAAAATGAAACCCGGTTTTCTCATAACTTCAGTGAAAATGCTCCAAACGGCCCAAGAAGTTTGGTAACGATGCAGCCATCAACACATTTAAGCGTATTATGGGGTGTCATCAAATGCCGTTGCCATGTTCAAAAGTTTGCAGTTCAAATATTCTGCTGCTTTTCCAAGCCTTTTTACTTTATTTTCTTCTATTATCACACATTCAAGCCCCCAGTGTTCAAGTATAATTTACCATCTAATTCCTCTCACTTTCTTCTTACACTTACAGTTGCAACTTTTCAGCAAAGCATTCGGCACTTGCAATTTCTTCAGGAATTGGCATTCTCCTAGTTTGAATGTCCCCTGTCTGCCATGTGTTCATATAGATTTATAAACCATAGTCACAGTTATAACTCGTATACTCGAGCAGGTATTCAACTAAATTCAGCGAGGTCAGATACGACGACCTAAATCTCGCGCATGGCAAAGGTCCGGCACTCATGTCTACCTTGCTTTATGAATTAGTGTGATATATTGAGTAGCCTGTAGCTGTATCACCGTCTGCATTTAATGCAACACTGACTGCA
>NW_011357331.1:143571-153998 GCF_000735185.1 Notothenia coriiceps
TTTGGAAATGTTATTTTAAATACAATTAAATCAAGTTATTACAAGATTATTAATTTACCCCTTTTAGAAGTGACGATATGGTCATTTGTTCTGGGAATGTCATTTTCGAGCCTGAGACCTCAAACACAGGCTTGGGGCTTAACTGGTTAATTAAAGACACCTGAGTTAAACAAGGCACGTGAAATACACAGTCAATACTGAAGGCTGAAGTTTGAGTAATTATGTTAGCNCCCATGCAAAGGTCCGGAACTTCAAAATGTCTAACTTGCTTTATGAATTAGTGTGATATATTGAAGTAGCCTGTAGCTGTATCAACGTCTGCATGTAATCAACAACTGACTGCCAATCAAATAAAGAAAGTACAATTCAAAAACGACAATATTTATTGTCAATTAACATTGAACTATAAAGATATACAGTAAAATACTGTGGATATGCAACAGTCTTCCTCACCGTCCTCCTCAGTGTTTCCTTCACTCAATACAGAAACACTGAAGTCTAGATTCTAAATCCTCATAAAATATAAGACCAGGGCTGCCTTAATGCACGGGCTGACCAGGGCTGAAGCCCAGGGGCCTACGGAGATCGGGGGCCTATCATGAGCCAATGAAAAAAAAAGAAAATATTCAAATTCAATTTTTTAAATTTATTTTATTTTAAATAAACAAAGTCTTGGCTTTCAGAATATGAAACTTTTATTTTATTATTGAAGCTTGTAAAGGGAAGAAGCTTGTAAAGGGAAGAAGACAGCTCTCCCTCGCCACTCTGCTGTTCTGCTGTTCCCCTCTCTCCGCTGAAATTATGAATGTAAGGCGTATAGCAATCATAGATAACACGGCAGGGTCCGTTACAGTTTGTTTTCATCTGGTTTCAAATAAACAAAGTCTTGGCTTTCAGAATATTAAACTTGTTTCGGCAAATTCAGATGATAAATACAACTTTGAAGCTTGTAACGGCATAATTACAAGCGGAGAACGGAGTAATTTGACGGCACAGCAGGCATAACAACAGCCGGTGTTTCTCGTGAGTGGTTTCACCAGGAAACAAACACAATACACACAAATGCAAAAATACACACACACAAACACACACACGTATACACACACACACACTCGTGAGCTTCCCCCAGACCAGTAATCCAAACAAAAATATCTTCCCTCCGTAGTATTTTGATCATTTGCTCCGCTAATCAATCAGATCGATGGATTCCAGAGATTTTTCTCAAAAATGATGACTCCGAAACAGTCAGTGGGCACCACTTAACAGCCAATCAGAATGAGAATATGTTTCACATGTGACTTATTCAAATTGCGAGTGATTGAGTGACAGATGAAGGTTGTTTAGGAGAAAATGTCGGAGAAGAAAACATTTGAGAGTGATGCTCGGAAAAGGAAATTGTTGAGGAGTCTCGAGACAAGCAGCCATTACAAAAAATGCCGAAGCTTACAGGTTATTTTAAACCTGTAGGCCAGGATGAGGAGGAAGGACAGGTGAGTTCTGTACCGAGCGGCAGCGGTGCCGGCCGCTGGGCCTCGGAGCCAAGTAGGCCATCTGGTTCTGATAGCGATGAAGTAGCGGGAGAGGAAAAACAGACAGGAGGGACATTATCTGTTGGAGGAGATGGAGAGGATGACGAGGGCTCGCTACGTGAAGGGGAGCCAACGGCAACCGGACAAATACATGAGGGAGGCCCGATACGTCCCTCATCTGGAGGAGAGGACCAGGTGCGCGTAGAGCAGAGTGGAGAAGTGCGATCACAGAGCCTGCCGAGGCTATAAATGACTTTGATTTGTTGTTTAAATAGGGGGCCTACAAAACCCAGGGCCTGATGGCAGGTTAAGGCGGGCTTGGGTAAGACCCATCCCTTCCTTGCTGCCAACCAATCAAAAATGACAACATGTGACAGACTGTTACAACTCCAACCAGATATATCATTCATTATGATGAATTGCTCTATTAGAAACTATCATGTCATCCATATCATGCAGCAACCCCACCTGAGCTTCCTGTACTTACCTGCTTCCTGTTTCTGCTGAACAGTCCTTATTGTTCATACTGCGGTACATATCCAATAGTAGATGTTTATTCTGACTACCTGAACCATTCCTGCCTGTTCCCTGGTATCGACCTATGCTTGCTTTTGAATTAAGGTTCACAATATTGTTTGCTTTTACCGTACTCTGATATTAGGGTTTTGAGCCTGTTCTGGGCCGACGGGCATGGATTGACTTTAAGAAAGCAACAGGAAAAATACATATTTAATACATCTTATGGACGATCTTTAGGAAAAGATAAAGGAAAACAAAGGCAGTCCTAGTTCCACGAGACAGAATCACAATTTTACCATCCAATATTTACTGCTCTACTATGCCATATACATTTGTTCAATTTAAATATGTATACTACTGTAGTCCTGCTTTAATGTGGGTGTGTCTTAAACAATAGTCAAATTTAAGAGTGGTAAACATGAATGTATGTATCTCTACAACTCTGAATATGTTCTTGTGCGTGCGCACTTACCGTAAGTTATGTCCACCCTGATTTGGTTTTGAATTTGTTGTAAAAATCTAAGAAAGTACCAGTTTTACATTGTTCATTTATGTACAACTATTGAAATTGGTAAGTTTCTTGGAAATAAAACGGCATCGAGCCAAACCAGATTTTACTTCATGTTTATCCCATAACTTGTCACACCGCCTGTATAAGCAAACAGTATACTAGAGTAGATCCTGAAATGAGCACCCCTACTGAATCAAGAATCAATTGTGAATTAAATTATGACCCCAAAAATCTAAATTGAAATGTGGACCACTGAAAGATTGACATCCTACTGATTAATACTTCACCCGTTAACAGTGGGGTAGGTAAGTTTGAGAAACTGGCTCGAGATACACTTTTTATCATATTCCATGGAATGCTCTTAACATCCCGATAGCAATGAATATCTTAGGTGCTTCAACAAAAAATCCATAAAAAAAATTCTCATCTGTGGAAGCCGTAGTGCTGTAAAAAGCACGAACAATCATCTGAGCCGGCCCGGCTAAAATAACTGGATGGCCTACCTGCCTGTCAGCCTTCCATCTGTGCACACATTTATCTCGTGTCCTCATTGGTCATGTGCACGTTCGTGTGTGTTGGAGGAGGGGCTCTGTAAGGAAGTGGCAGATTTTTTCCGGTTGTGTATTTTCAAATTGTAGCGCACTCGAGCTGGTTTCTCCAAAAGTACCTACCCCACCTTTAAGTAACACAACAAAGAATAAACAACATCTAACTCTCTTAATTGGTCTACACAGAGGTTTAGAAATAAAACAATGGCACTATGACTAGAAATGGATGTGTTGTTCAAGTTCAGAATGACCCCCCCCCCACCCACTTAGAGCTCAATGGACAGTCTCAAATAGATGTGGATGGCGTAGGTGTAACGGTTATTCACAGGCTCGGGGCTCAATTTCAGGCCTCAGGCTCGAATATGACATTCCCAGAACAAATGACTATATATTCACTTCTAAAAGGGGTAAATTAATAATCTTTTTTGTCAAAGCAAGGTTATATCTGTGAGTTGGATGTAGAAAAGTCAGAATCAATATAGAATTTTTTTATTTTAAAGTAAATTCAGATTGAATATGGTAAACATTTTTAAATGAACACGTTACTTATAGTGAAAACCACCCTTGAATGAAGGGAGAGTAGACTAAAAGCTTTAGGAATCCAAACTATAAAATATACTAAGTACCCTGTATCAAGATTAATGCAAAAATAAGTGTCATTTGTCCTTTTTAGAGAGATTTAGAAAAAAAAAACACTTCTGGGGTCAATTGGGTTGCATTTTCCATATCTCTGACCCCCGTCAGTCGATTTTGATGATTGATATCTCTTTTTAACCGTTAGAGCAAATATAATTGAGGGGAAGTTCCTAAAATCCATCTAAACATTACCCATTGGTGAATGAGTGATGCATAGCCAGAGTGCCCCAAACCGGAAGCTGTCATACACTGGTAACTATCATAGCAACTACGGTATATATGAAAACTCCGTTATTGACATAAAAATGGAATGATGGATTATCAGTAATCTTTTCAAAGTGACACAGACACATTGGCTTGGCAAGTGGAAGGTCACCAGTTCAAGTCCCGGAAAGACCATGTGCTACCGAGGTGTCCCTGAGCAAGGCACCATTCCCTACACTGCTCCCCGGGCGCCGTACATAATGGCAGCACACTGCTCCTAACACTAGGATGGCTCAAATGCAGAGAAACCGTTTTTTTACATAGTGCCTGTACTACGTAATGACAATAAGTTGAATCTTCATCTTCAAATTTTTCGGGGTGCAGGATGCCTTGTGTAAAAAAACGTGACAAACTAACTCTTTGGCAAGTACACACAAAGTTGAACTTTCAGTAGTGCAGCCATGACTGTTTTATTGCAATTTTTGATGTTGGCGAATATTTGTGCAGAGAATATATCTTTCCAATTGTTAAACCCAATGGTGAAATTTGTTTAGATTAAGACCAGGTTTAACTATCTAAGTATATTTACTGGAATTAGCATTCTGCTCAACGTTGGATGTTTTTCATTGTGCTACACAAATAATGTTTGAAAACTGATTCTCCATGAGGTGGGGGAAGATGAAATGGATCCTAAAATACATGATGTTGACGGCCAAAATGCCCAACCAACTGAGGACTTTATGGTAAACATGTCCACTACTTTTAGACACTCCATGGCCGAGCCAATTTTAATCCTCTGATCTGTTGGCATAATAGCCATACCACATCCTGTATGTGTGTTTGTTCTGTGCATGTCTCAATGTGCAGGTGTATGGTGGTAGCCTAATACAGATTTGCTTTTCATTAAGGAGTCTGGTACATGGTGTGTATTGTCATCATTCACATGAAGGTGTGCACCAGCTAATCAGACTTAAATCACCAAGCCTGTGCGAGTGTGTGTGCGTGTGTGACAGATTTCATCCATTATACGTCAATTATGAATTAGCACCTCTCTGCCATCTCTCAGCTCTCTCCCTCTCTGTCGACTGCTGTCTTAATTAGCCAAACACAGGGCATCAACTAATTTTTCTCTCACACTCTCTCTCATACACTCACGCACTCACGCACACACAGTAAGGTATACAGATTAATTGAAGCACATGCAAACAAATGCAAGATGTAAATAAACAGAAGCAAATATGCTAACAACACACTCACATGTATGCACACATAAACACACACCGAGTGTAAGCTAGTGGTTTCAAAATGAGTGTGGGGACACATAATGAGACAGTTCGTCACATAGTGTCATCGTGTGATGATCTGTTCTCCAATTTGGCCTGTTTCAAGGGTAATATGAATCAGGCCCCTAACAGGCCCTTAGCACATAGATCTGTCATTTCTCAAATGCAGTGTACTCAAAAGGAAGTGGAGTTGAAACATGGCATTCTAAGCAGAATAAAGGTTTAACCCTTGTATGGTATTCGTTTTCACTATTTAGCTAAAGAAAAATGATATGATAAATTATTTGTGTGTGTGTGTGTGTGTGTGTGTGTGTGTGTGTGTGTGTGTGTGTGTGTGTGTGTGTGTGTGTGTGTGTGTGTGTGGGCGGGTGTGTGTGAGACTTTTGTTTTTCTGCCCCTGTCATTCCCAAACAAGGTTGCAACATTGTTGATAAAGTCAAGCACGGACACCGGTCTGCTCTCACATTCCCGCATTATGTCTTGCGGGAACCAATCTTTATTTTTTTCACACTCTATCCAAGCTGCACATTTGGGGCAAGACACAATGAATAAAGCTTTGCCAGTTTGGGTCCTTATCACAGCTGATCAAGATGGCCAAAAGATTCTCTGCTCAAAGGGCCTTGCAAATGATTCTGGAAGAGAGAGAACCATTTGATGATGATGTAGAGGAAGAGGTTTCAGAATGTGAGGATCACATTTCTGAGAATTCTGAGTCCGACAGTGACTTTGAAGAAGAGGATGAGATCGAGCATCAGCTAGTTACAAAAAAAGACGAGCCACAGGACCAGCCGATCAGCGGGCAAAAGACCAGTAGCATTTTAATTAATTAATGTGATCTAACAAATGTAAAAGGGCAAGTATTAACCATATATGCTGTTTATATTGCTTGTACTTGGGATGAAGTAAACATCTGTTGAGTATTTTAACGTAAAATAGTTTGATTGTGTTGAATTGAAGCCCGAAAAGGCAGCGGGTCCACCAGACCCACGAACACTGGTTGAGTAACAAAGATATGACCACCATACAAGGGTTAACTTGACTGACATATCAAACAGGCCCATTAAAAAACACCGTTTGTGTATAGATGAAGATTGGAATTCCTGTCAGTTGATGAGCCAGAGTTTGAGCTCAAAGGATTGTGATTCCCTCTAGATTAAAGAGCATTATAGCGTTTTTCAGATCATTGTTTTGGCTTTATGGCTCTTAACTGTGTTTGAGTTTGGTTTAGTTTCATAATTCTTGTCAGACTCCTTAACAGGCACTACTGCCCAGCAGCAAACGTCAGGCAGACAAAGGTAGTGACTAGCTTGTGAAAATAATGGACCTTTTACCAGCTACACCAAGGAGTTTGTTAAGACCAAAAAAGAGGGAATATTGGACTCTCATTTAAGCAAATTGCTCCAAATTATTGATGATGTTGCTCAATGTTTGCTGGATATGTAAATAGGGAACATTTTGAGAAAATTATAGAATGACAACTTAATTAGCTGAAAATATCCACAGGAAAATACAAATAAATCACTTAAAGCCTCTTGAATGAACAGCAAAGTTGTATTGTTTTTTCTAGAAATGTCCGAAATGTAATACAACTTGATATAACATAGTGTTTTATACAATAATCTCAAACCATATTAATTAAAACAAGTCACAAAAATGGTTTTGCTATTGGAATATGCAATCTTAGTCTCAGATGCAACTTTAGTATTGTTTTCTTGATTTGATTGATTAGTATAGCTACATTGTATATATTCTACCAAGTTACTTAAAGATAACTGATCATTTTTCAAAACTACATATTTGAAAAAAAAATCTATTTAGAGCCTTATCGAGGATGATTTTTGACTTTTTTTATTTGATCTTGTCCAAGATCTAATGCACTGAGACTTGACTGACAGGGAGTAATCTGTTATGGAAAGACAGGAAAACTTGGTAAAAAAAACCTATAGGAAAATGGAGCTGTGATTTCTGTTGGATTCAGAGATTCTTGAAAGATACAAGCTCCGGAGTGTGTACTGGCAGATAGGATCTCAAGGGCACTGTTTTGTTTTTACATCCTTTCTCTCTGTGTTTCTCTCTTTGTTTGGGTCTGTATTTCCTCCTACACCAGTACAAAGTGTGGTCTGGACAGCTCTGATGAGTTGGGGCGTCTCCGGTATTAAACATGTAAGCAGCACAAAGAGATAGAGGGAATGAGGCTGGGTGGGAGGGAAGAGGAACGGCGAGACCGAGTCGGCATTCAGCAAAATGCAGACGCGTAGAATCTGGAAGCGTGACAAAAATGTGTCCGGCCTAATGATGTCAACTAGTGTTCTCACCGCCCCTCTGCACTGTGTGTGTGTGTGTGTGTGTGTGTGTGTGTGTGTGTGTGTGTGTGTGTGTGTGTGTGTGTGTGTGTGTGTGTGTGTGTGTGTGTGTGTGTGTGTGTGTGTGTGTGTGTGTGTGTTTCCTCTTCTGCGTATCTGATTTGTATATTTATGCATATTATTTTTGGCATTCATGGTTTAAATAGTTTTCTGGCTGTGTTTGCCTTCTCTGTTTTCTCACCCCTTCTTATCACTTTAGAACTCAGGAAGATTATATTACAGCAATTTTAAAACTAATCTAGTGTTGGCTTCTAAATCAACTTTCTAAATTCTTCATTGGATTGTGAAAACAATTAGCATCCTGGCATATATTTATATGATGTAAGCAAACGAGGTATTTTGATCAACTTTGGCTTTTTTTGAACAATTCCTGCAGAGATATTACAGAAAACGTTTAACTCTACTTGTTGTATTTAGTCTTCTAACTTTGTTTACTATCTTTTCATACATCTGTTCAAAGTCCTTATTTAAAATGACATCAGGGATATACCCATCCTTCTGCAGAACATCATTGTTGATCAATATTTGTCTTATTTACCGCTTTTGTATATCAATCTGTGGGACACCAATTTGGCGGCTGCTAAACTTTGTGTTGGTTATTTGCGGTCGGTTTGGAACACCAGCTGCACATTTGTAAATAAACCAGAAAAGCTGGAAACGACTCTGCATGACTTTAGAGGTCAACGTGTGTGTTATTGTTTACGAATATAAATACAATTCAGACGTTTTGGAAAGAAAATAATATTCGAGGTTGTTTGATACATTCTGTAAGTTTGATTATATTTGTGCCTTAGGGTGGTCCTTAGTGCCATGTACATTTTCAAATTCATTTATTTTAAGCTCCAACCCCCAGAATTCCTTCTATTAGTCAAGAAAACTCTCCTGGTGAATGTTTTCCTGCACGAATGTACCCCCCCGCCTGCGATCGGACCCGTGCGGAGTTTAGCTCATTTGGCAGCCGCCACGTTGGCCTGCCTGAGTGTGGACAGCCCAGGTCGAGTTGGCAGCTTAGACTTTCCCCTGTTTCAATTGAAGGACACCGCTAACTGTGGCCCTGTTCCAAGGATCATTTCAGAAGTTTCTTATTAATAGATGCGGAGAGAGTATTTTTTTACTGGCACAGATGTGGGATTAGAGAAAAAGAAAAAAAGAAACACATACCGAGTACATCTGCATCGGGCACAGATTGATATGTTGGATCTTTGATCATGTCCACAGAGTTTTGGATGAATCCCTTCAAAGGTCACCTATTGATGCAGAATCCTCTTCATCAGTGTCGCTTCTACATCAACATGTGTCCCCCGTTCTTTTCTTCCTCTACTACACACCTGTGTCCCCGCTCTTCTTCAGGCTCTCTTCTACGTCACATGTGTCGCCTCTTCTTCATGTCTCTTCTTCTACATCAACATGGTGTGCCCCTCTTCTTCAGGTCCTCTTCTACATCAACATGTGTCCTCTTCTTCATGTCTCTTCTACATCACATGTGTCCCCTCTTCTTCCATGTCTCTTCTACATCAACATGTTCCCGTCGTCTTGCATTTCGCTCGTGTGTCTAGCAGGATGGGACAGTGGGGGCCGGCTGTCGGGATTCTGACACTTCATGGTCTCTTCTACATCAACATGTGGTCCCGTGCTTCTTCATGTCGTCTTCTACATCAACATGGTGTCCCCGGCGTGTCCTTCTTCAATGTCTCTTCTACACTCAACATGTGTCCCTCTGTGGAAAGAGACTCGCTCTCAGGACAAAGATTCTCTCTTTTGATCCGATTTCTAGTAAACTGTCTGAAAATGAGCTTGATCAGGATTTTGGCCGCTTTATGAATGTCATCAACGCATGTTTTGTCTTCTGTAACCATTTAGCCAATCAGAACCAAGGTAACGCCCCCCCCCCCCCCTCCTTAATCACCTGAATGCTCCTCCTAGAGCAGCGCATTAGAGTTCTTTGTAACGAAATCTCTCTCAGAGGGGGCGTGGGGAGGCTCCTTATTTCATCTAAGCTAACAGAAGCCAGAGATTCCCAGCACTTTGGAACAGGGCTGAAACAGAAGGGATGTCATCGGGTATATGCTGCAATGATCTGTTGGTGTTTGGAGCCAATCAGCGAGCAGGCTCTGTATATATCTGAGACCCAATGTAATATATTGCGTTAGAAAACAGTATACAGCGAGACCTTTAAGCATTAAGAGTTGTATCCTTGAGTGTGTGGAGTGAGCGGTGCGACAGATTTCCCCTCCCTCAGATCGTCTGACCGGCTCGCTGACGATGGCACCCGGAGCTTCTGGAGCAGCAGGACGGGGCCGAGGCCCCGAGGCTGCAGGAACGCGCCGCTGGGCCCGAGGACCCCGCCGCCCCCCCCCGGCAGGCAAGAGGCCGGCTACTACCGGTCTGTGGCTGCTGCCTTAACTCTGGATCGGCCTGACCTTCGACAGACTCACGCCTGCTGGCGGCTGTTCGACGAGGTGAGAGCAGCTGGCAGCAACACTTCAACGAGGATCATCTATTTCCCATGAGTTAGGTCTGCGCTTTTCTAGAGATGCAACATTATCGTAACATTGACGATCAACAGAAAAAGTTATCGCATACTTTTTGAATAATCGCTGTGAAGTCAATGTTTGAGTAGATTGCTTTATTCAAAAATGTAAGAAAGGATGCAGTTTTTTTCAGCTCTCAGGTTAGTGAAAGATCGTTTTACAAGTCCACTTTTTAATTCCGACTTTCAGTTTGTGTGCACAGACGGAGAGATCAAATACCGTTTTCAGAACATCCCGAATATAAAAAACCGCGCAAAACCCGTGTCGATAATCAGTGTTGCCGTGATATATCTTTGGGTCTTG
>NW_011357331.1:154040-162758 GCF_000735185.1 Notothenia coriiceps
TGTTAATGTTGTTAATTATTTTGTATTGTGATGCTTTGGCAACATTGTTTAATTTAACTTTCATGCCAATAAAGCCCCTTTGAATTGAATTGTGTGTGTGTGTCTGTGTGTGTTTCCTCTTTGCTGTCTGACAATCTGGTTGTCAGGGAGAAGCTGTAGGGATGAGATGTAACCCCACACACACACACACACACACACACACACACACACACACACACACGTGTACAAATAACTGGTGATACCGGAACTCTTTTTCTCAGTTGCTTGTCAACCCAAAAAAAGTAATTGAACATATTTTATGGCAAAAGTTGGCGACTCTGGCCTGACTCTTGTATTTTCGTTTTTATAACAGTTTGCATGAGTTGATCTTCTTTAACAATGTGACTCTTAGAGGGAGTTTGTGGTTTTAAATGCATTACCAATTGTTGTTGTTTTACAAAGTACTGTTTTAAACACTTAACAACTGGATTAGAGTATATGAAGTACTTTGTTTGAATTGATTTTCTTTAAGAACTGAAGCTTTTTATTTTTTTATTAATTAAATGTGTTATGTCAACATATTTCAAGTAACTGTATTAGGTTAGTTGAAAGCAATAATATTAACTTTAAATAAAATACATTAGGTTCAACATAATAGTATTGCTTTCAACTAACCTAATACAGATATTTGAATCTGTTGACATAATACACTTAATTAACATCAATGTTTCACTTTTTTCAGTGAATGTGAGTCTTAAAGGTAGTTTGTGTTTTTAAAGCTATTTCATCCACATACTGCAGTTAAGATGACATTGTGATTTTTGTTTTTTTGCGTTACCAAAAAACAGTTATATACACTATTATGCAACATGTTGGAGTAGAATATGGATTTAATAATTAATGTAAGGCTAATAGATGCTAAGGAGTGGACGTCTGAGAGGAGGCTCTGAGAGGTCAGGCAGAGTTCAGAGCTCTCCCCTGGATGAGTGATGGCCCTGCAGCGGGCTCTGGTGCTGGGCCTTGTTCTTTCTGTGCTGCTGTCGGCCCGCACAGCGGTACACTGAGCCTTGATGGATTGGCAGCCAGTGAAAGGAAATGTTATCCCCTCCACCACGAGCACCACCTCCACCAATCTCCCAATCCCTCCTATCCTGCTCTCCACCCCCTCCCCCCAGACCCCACACCGACCCCCTTTCTCTCTCTCTTGCTCCAGTGCTGCTGAGATTATGCAAATACATGTGTACATCACAGAAAGAAGACACACGATGACGATGTATACCACCATTTACACAATCAGAATTCCTTTATTTTTCCTGCAACGAGGATATGGACATTATTACAGCAGAAGAAGTATAGTGAAGATTAATTAAAGAGAATAGACTGACATATTCAAATATACAAATAACTAAGAATGCACAAATTCATCATTTATGTTGTATTGAGTTTTCTCTTTTGAATTATTGTTCACTGTCAATATCTGTAGATGATATGTTTCAGTATGATGTTTTTCTTTTGTTCTAGTAACTTTGATCTATTTGTTTTAATTTCTTCTTCTTTGTGGGGTTTCACATTTCTGTATAATGTCTTTTGCTAAAAAAACGAAATACCAATAACAATATTTGTAAAAAATAAGTATGCACCTGTTATTAATGATAAAAAAAACACTATTATTAAAAACAATATACAGAAGTACAACAAGGTAAAAAAAAGTTGCAGTATATATATATTTTAAAAGTGACCATATAAAATTAAAGAGGTAGCTGGTACTTTTTGAAAAATAAATGGAAAGAAAAAATAAAGTGTGAATCGTACAAGGACGCTTGTCAGGTGCTCAAAGACGCTTTATATATGTTGAGCATGCGTGTATATTGCACACATTTTAATATTTGCAGGCAGTGTTATTGCACATCAGGGGTATTCCAGTCTGTGTGTGTGGGGGGTCTACCAGGGACCGTGGTGGCTGTACAGTCGATGCCTTTAGTGGAAGTGTGTGAGCGCTGTCTGACCGGCGCTTAGAAGAGAAAAGAATGCGGATCGTAAACACACATTTGAGACAAGAGGGGGATTGTGACAGCTCTTTTCCCTCTGTGTATAAGCAGGGGAAGGTCATTGTGAAGTCCATGAGCAGGGGATAGGTATCAGTGAGATTCAAGAGAGGAAAAGAGGAGGGGCGAGGGGTGTCAACGGGTTAAGGGTTTAAGTACAGGACATCCACTGGTCAAGCACAGAGGACGCCCTAGGAAGTTGGGGGGGGATGGGCAGTGGGGAGTTTGTTGTACCTGGACTGATACAAAAGAAGGCCTACCAGCGGGGGGGACCGCCTGCTAAAATAAACATCAAAGCCTGCTGGACATGTCCCGCTTTTGTTGCCTGGAATTGGCCGGCTCCCCCTAAGGGGTGGACGAGGTGAGAGGGAAAGGAGGATAAGGGGGGGGTAAATGAAACATGTTCCTTCTTGAGCCTGCCCCGCTTCCTCTGAAATTGTTTTTTTTTTCTTCTTATGATAAATAAATCATAGGCCTTTGTTACTTTTATGTTTTATTTTTTGTTTCACACGCTATTTTGGTCTAGCTGGCATGTGAAACACTGGGGAGAATCAATTGACACAAGCATTCATGCAAGTGACTACCTACAATATATAATAGTTCACTAAATAAAGGTTAATTACAGTATAAATACAATTTAGGAAGAAATGTAAAGCATTTTTTGTATCAAACAAAGGTGTTCATTGGGTTCAACTGTTTTGGTAAGAATACTGAAAGTTAAAAAGTGACAGATTGCTGAAAAAATGCACATTTTAAATTACTTGAAAAAAGGAGTAGGCTACAACATATCACATTTGATTACTTAAAACATGTTTTAAATATTTTCTACAATACAATGTATTTTACTTTTAAATATCTTAGGGTGTAACACATGTGTGATCAACAGTGTTTTGATTAGAAACTGTAACTCGTTACAACTACATTCATTTTGTAATTACATTTCTTCAGAGTTACTTCCCAACACGAGGTGTCAAAGACCACAAAAGTTTCAGCTGGCTTAAAGTTAGTATCAGCCACTGTACGCAGGTCTCCAAAGTCTTATCCTGAGATTGAAGCCATGTGGTGCCCTCTCTCCTCGACATGTATAATAAAACATTGGCACCACTAAATGCACAGAGACTATGCTGTAACTATGTCTTCCTACAGACACTTAAAAGACTGCATGTCCTACACTTTAAACTCCCTGTTAGTGTTGGCTCACATCGCACACTACCGGAAGTGGCTATCACTGATGCTAGCTAGCTAGACATGTTTTGTATTTGTAGGTATGAATGTACCATCCAGGTACTCATTATGCACTTCATTTTGCCATACATTACTTTGGGAAACACTTATGCACTCAAAATAGCTAAACTAAGTACAGTAGATCGTTAATTGTCTGTTTATCTGTCTACCACAGATATCTCACTGTGTCATATCCAGTGTTGGGTGTAACTGGAAAAATGTAAACAAACTTACTAGATTCTCCCTTTGAGAGACTAAACTCTAGTAGTTACTACCTTATTCAGAAGTTTACAGTAACTTTGGATAGTAATAATAATAAGTGAATAATAAACGGAGCCTCTATTTTCCTTTCTCCCTGTCCCCCTCTCCTGACAGCCCGTCTGTATCTCTGCAGCTCGCTGATCCAGTGAATGAGTAACCCGACACGACAATAATAAACATATTAACTAGTTTAGCTAGTTCCATGGGTAGATAAGATTGGTAAATTTGATAGGTCCAACTTTTAACAATTTTAAATATTTCTAGTAACTAGAGGGATTTCCACCGCAGGTTTATATTTGGGTGACATTTGCGCGACTTGTCCACATGCAAAGTTCTGTCACAGGGGATGTGCTGCAGTGCAGAGACATGGTGGAGTCATCAACAGCTATAACTTTCGAGGGGCGGAGGTATGCCCATTATTTTAAATGTGTCAGAAGAAAGGACTGGAATGTGACGGTAAGGTGCACTGCTGCAAACACAACATCAAACCTCTCTCCTTGGCTATTGGCTGTTGCTGAGTAATGCAAAAGTAATGTAAAGAGTAATGTAACAAGTTACTTTATGTAGAGAGTAACGAAGTAAAGTAATATATTACTTTTTTTTTAAGGTAATGAGTAATATGTAATATATTACTTTTTTTGAGTAACAACCCCATCACTGCTCATATCTTGTGTAAAGAGCTGTTTCTGGATGAGGGGTCACGCAGCTTGTAGGATTGGTGTGCCTAAGACTCTGGGCACATGATTTCCAGAGGCAGCCAGTCGCGCTAAAGGCCCCTGATCTGCGTAAAATAGCCTGGACTTCAACCTTGTGCAAATGAACAGCAGCTAACGACCAATGCACTGCACGGCTTTTTATATAGTCAATGAACATGATGCTTGGAAATGACGGTTGCTATAAAAAAGTACCATAAGACAGTGGAAAATGTGGAAAGGAAATGTTTGATCTATATCTTCCTGCAGCAGGTCTTTCAAAGTCTTTATCCTCCATATGTCAAAACTAACCAACAACTCAATTTCTTTCTATGTGTTTCCCCAATAACTCTAGCCTTCTCCTCATCTCTGTGGGATGATGTTTCTATTTTTAGGCAATAACATAGGTCTCAGATATATAAAAAAATATAAAAAACATGTCTATGTCTGTGTTTTGGTTAAAAAAATCAAACAGATCACCCATTGTAGCCATGCCTCATATCCCTCTATTTCTCTTCCTGTTACAAAAGTGCAGGCTCTGGGTATAAAGCTTTCTTTTTTTTTTTACTGAAAAAAAATAAAATAAGAGGGGGCGGAGCTTATGCCGGCTCATGTGGGACCTGGCAGATACTGTTTAAATGGCTGCGGTGATGGGATTATTAGATCAAGGATTATTCCTGAAACAGTATGGAGCTCAAAGGCTTTCTCTCTTGCCGGTTATACCACAAGGTGAGTTCCTTTTTATTTCCTGCTTCTTCACACACATGCTCTCCAGTCCTACAGGTTAGCTCTGAGTGTTAGCGATGCAAATGTAACAACAGTCGGGTATTGTTTCTGATAGCAACGTTTCTGATAGTGCTGTGGGCAGGGTTGGGAGGGTTACTTTGTAAATGTAATCAGTTACTGATTACTGAATACATGGCTCTAAAAGTAATCTGAATACAGCGTAATCAGGTTACTTTTAGATTACTTTTGGATTACTTTCTTTTTCCATCACAGATGGTATGTTTTGGTGTACAGGAGACACAAAAAGCAAAAGGAAACTGAACGTGTTTTTACTGTTTTAATGGCTTATCAAGAGCACAACTGAAACATAACATCTGAAACGATGCAGAACAACATAATAAACCTTTTGGGATTGCAGCTTGGGATGTGCAGGAGTGAGGGACACGGCTGTGTAGAACGGGGCGTGGTCGCCTTCCTGTCCTCCAGTGTTGGCAGGGGAGAGACAGCATATAGTGACGTGTTAAGCTGATTAATTGTTATGGTCTTCCTTATTGAAACCTTGGCTAAAAGCTTTCATTCAACCGAGAGCGTGGGGGATACAAGTATTATTGTTTACACGTCAATGTAAATTGAGAATGATGACAATGATAATACCAACAGGAGAATGGAATGGTGTTTGGCCGATTAGCCCGCGTTTGCAGGATAATCATTGCGGGAGGGAAAGAAACCGCTCCGACCTTGAAAATCCCCCAAAAACCAGTGAAGTATGGAATACTGAGAGAACTGACGTTTTTTACCGTTGTAGGGTGACCTGTGGCTGATCTGGGGAGGAAATAAAGATTTAATATATTGTATGCCCGGCAGGGGGCGAATCACTGCCGGGCTTACGGGTCATGCTGGAAGACTCTGACTGCCCAAAATCAGTGCCGTTCTTATCTGAAACGACCTTGGAGGTCTCGCCCTTGCCTGGCTAGCAAGGCTGACTACGCTCCGCACGAAGGGTCGGACGTCCTGCCAAAGCAGGGATCTTGTTTATAGCGGAACCGACAGTTTACGGTGGCCCACAGTCCCCGAGACCGAAGTCTACAGGACCCCAGCACTAAGACCGAAGTCTACCGGGGGACCACGTCGCCTTGCTTCTTCTCTTTTTCTGTTCTTTACTCTCTTCTTTCTTTCTCTCTCTTTTCTTTCCTGTCCTCTTTCTTACGACCTGACGTCGCAGGTATGCATTTTTACACAACACATTGAGCACAGAACCGCGAGCTACGGGGAACACATGGTCTTTTCTTCTTTCTCTTTTTACTCTCTCTTCTTTCTTTTGTCTCTCTTTCTTTTCCTCTCTCTCTTCTTATGACCTGACGCGCAGGTATGGTAATTTTACAAGACACATTTGAGCAACCAGGCCTGGCGATTCTAGATACCTGCGTGCAGGAGAATGTAGCCCTGACGTGTAGATGCAACGTGAGCACGGAGAACATTATTCCCTGTGGGCGGGAGGCCCGGCGGACTAGGACAGGGATGCAGCTTGAAAATCCGATACCATAATGAAATGTATTACTTGTAAAACGCTGTTATAAACCACACCAAAGTTGTTATATTGCATAAAATACCGTTAGTTAGCGTCTGAAGAGATCGTTTGGATGGCCAGCCACGGCGCTGATGTCCGGGCGATGTAGGCATGTGAAGGCAGAGGAGGACCGCCCCCGTCCAGCCTTGTTGTAGGGAAGGAGGAAGATTACCTTGATTGCGTCAAGGTTTGCTGCACCTATCCTGGACGAAGGCCCTGAAATGCCTCTTTAAGGAACACACCACCAGTTATATGCATGTTTACCATAGCTAAACTGAGAGATTCTTGGATAGCAGCACGAACGGATGCCTGCCCGAAGAGGAGATGTAGACAATGTAATGCAGCTGTCTGCTTGGGGTACAATGATGCATGAAATCATTAACCCTGCTTAACATTGAGCCATATGAGCATGAAACCAATAATATGAAGTGCAATTAGCCAGCATGAAATAATGTTTGCTTTAGGTAAATACTGAAACAATGACCCATGATTATAGGACTAGCCCAAGGCAGCATTTCGATTACGCACAGTGAAACATAGATGCTGATTTTGCTTGGTTGGGGTGATTAGACTGTCGTCTATCATCTTACTTGAAGCCTTCTCCTTTCTCCCTTGAAAGATCCCCCAAAGGCCGGGATGGGGCGGTATCTGTGAGAAAGCCTCATTGAGTCGGAGGAACACACGAGGTCATCGTAAAAGAAAGTGACTCCGGTTCCAGTGGGCGAGCAGAGGGACCAGGACGTTGTCTGAAGCGGCAGGCCTCGTTTAGGAAGACGCAGTCATGGAGGTGTCCGACCGGCCTGATTGCTGCGTCCGGGGAGGCGGCGAGATGAACGGCGCCCCTGGGGGGTGACGCGCATGGAAGAAGTTGAGCGTGTCCGAGAAGGGAGAGCAACTGCTTGTTTTGTGATACTTGCTGCTTGCCAGTTATGACTTGGTGATGTCCCGGATGCGCCTGCCCAATTTGTCGGAGGGGGCAGAGACGCCCCTTCATGTCTTATGCGAGTCTGGAGCGGTTGATGCCTAAGAACTCTAAGCGTGTGTCGGGACCATAGCGCATTTTCTCCTTGGGAGAGGGACGGCCTACGGGACTCCTGAAAGCAATGTTTAATGCTTGGCCAGTGAGATCCCTGCAAGCTGTCCTGTGGCGGATCTATGAGGAGGAACTCGTCCAGTAAAGTAACGGAGGGCATTCTGCACGATGTTCAGGCAGGATCCAGCCAGAGCGCTTCCAGAAAGGAAGTGAAGCAGGTCTGCTCACCACCGAAGGTCAGGGCCGAACTTGTAATTGCCTCTGGGAGAGCCAAGCGCGCTTCCGCTGCCCTGCTGAACTTGATCCATTGGTTTTATTGCATTAAGCCACTGAGCGTAGTAAGGGAAAAACTGACCTGAATGATACTATTGACGCTGCCAGAATGGGCGGGAGCGGACGACAATCGAAATCAGCCTTTTTTCGATATGCGTGTGGCGTATATCCCGATGGGAGTTCGAACGGAACACTGAGAAGGGGGGGAGGCAGCCCAGAAGCGGACCGATTATGCTGATTCTTTGAGAAGTTATTTGTCGGATGCAGCTGGGAAACTATGTTGGGTTTCCTTTAGCGCGCCTGACTTTAAGGTTTCTTGCTACTAAAGTCACTGTGGGAGGGATGGAGAGACCCTACCCTGAAGCCTTTGGGGAGAGCCCTGCATAGGAGGATAGTCACGGATCGTGGAATCTGGGTTGAGAAGAAAGCCCCAGGGCTGCTAGCTGAGGGTGTTAATGGGGGAGTGGAGGGGGGTTGATATTTCAGAATGTTTTTCCACCACGAGTTTCTGCGCAGAGCCTAACTGTGAGGCTGTGGCTGCGCCTGCGGCGCAAACGGACTTCGGGCTGTGCATTCCCTGCAGAAACTGACGGCTTGTCTATTAGTTCCCAGCGCATACTGCCATGTGGGAGGCCTCTGGGCGCCGCGAGAGAAAGGCACTGACGTGGCAGAGGCGAGCCGATGTGGGCCCTGCGCTCCGCAGCTGTTGCATGAGATAGCAGATTAGCCGGCCGGTGGCCTCACTAGCAGCTCATAATGTCCATCACTGCGACCAGTCCAGGCGCGGATATCTGCTATGTGGCTAGGTGGAGGGCGTAGCTCTATCTTGCGCTTGAATAATTAGTCTTGTCTCCCAAGGCATTCAGGGGTGTACTGTGATAGAAGGTCCGCTCTTACATCTCTCTCCCACCGAGTGAC
>NW_011357331.1:162852-166664 GCF_000735185.1 Notothenia coriiceps
TGAACAATGGCAAAATTGCAAAGTTCTCATTGGTCCCTCTTCTTTAGAGAAGACCAGGAAATGATGGATACACGGATCGTGTTCAAATCAACAGGCAAGCAATGACTCTAAATAATAATGATCCCGCCACCAAATGCAGATTAAAACTAAAGTAACGAATCTGTTTTGAAAATGTAAGAAGTAGAAAGTACAGGTATTTGTGTTAAAAATGTAAGAAGTAAAAGTAAAAAGTCATCAGAAAAATAAGTAGTGGAGTAAAGTACTGACACCAGAAAAATGTACTTAAAGGTGGGGTAGGTAAGTTTGAGAAACCGGCTCGAGATACACTTTTTGTTATATTCCATGGAATGCTCTTAACATCCCGATAGCAATGAATATCTTAAGTGATTTGACAAAAAATCCATAAAAAAATGTTATCTGTGGAAGCCGTAGTACTGTAAAAAGCACGACCAATCATCTGAGCCCGGCTAAAATAACTGGATGGCCTACCTGCCTGTCAGCCTTCCATCTGTGCACAAATTTATCTCGTGCCCTCATTGGTCATGTGCGCGTTCGTGTGTGTTGGAGGAGGGGCTCTGTAAGGAAGTGGCAGATTTTTTCAGGTTGTGTATTTTCAAATTCTAGCACACTCAAGCTGGTTTCTCCAAAATTACCTACCCCACCTTTAAGTACAGCAACAAAGTATTTGTACTCCACTACTTCCCACTTCTGCATTTTAACCATAATCATGTTAGCATTGTTAATGGTTGTATGCTAAAAATTTCTCAGAGGGTAACCATCCACTTGAAACATTCTAGTTGAGTTGTGGCATGACCTCGAAGAGTAAAGATAAGAATAGGTTGTCGTGCAAAGAGTTTCTGCAATTCTAGGAATAGTTTTGCAAATTAAGGGTTACTATCTAGACACGACCTGTTGAAGTAAACAATCTATTTTTAAATATCTGTCAGATGTTTTCAGCTTTTTCACTCTTCCAGGAGTCCACTCTTGTTTTCAGCAAATGCTAGCTTTGTTTTCATTTTAAATTCTTCGTAAGTTCTTCTTTGGTTTTAAAGATTAGGGTCCCTAGGAAAGAAAGTGAAATAGTTTGTTGAATGTGAAGCTCAATACATATCAGGCAAGTGATCATAACATATTATGAGACATGTTATTGTGCTTTATTATTTAGTAATCCTATAGATTGCATGTGTGGTTATTTATATAATTCATAGTTTTTGTATTAAAAAGTATGCTCATTTTAATCTATTTTTACTCAAGGCGTTCTTAGAGATAGGTTGCCATGTGATACTTAATAAATGTTTACTCTTTTTTAATATTGAATTTAAGTAAAATACAACCAAATTAATCTGTGTTAAAAGAACTTCCTTTAGTCATTAATCTGCCTAGTAGGTAATCAGCTAAATGACCTTTTCCAGCTTTTCCTAATGGAGTTAACTCCCTTTTTTTCTTCTTCTCCTTTCAACAGTGCAGCTGGGTGTCCGTTCCCTTTAGAGGCCATGTTTGGCTTTCTTCACAACAAATATCACTCCATCTTTAAGGGCTCGGGGGCCGGCATTCCCCCACTCTGACCTTTTCCTGTCTGTCAATAAAATGAGCCATCCTTTCATCAGGAGGCCCCGCAGGAAAAATTAATACGTCCATTGCCGCCGCTGCACATTTGCTATAAAACTATTGATTCAGGACAGCTTCATCACCGACATTCTGTTGTTATTGGCTTTACTGGTGCATGCAAGTCAAGTAAAGGCAATTTTATTCATGCAGCCCCATATCACAAATCACACATTTGCCTCAAGGGGCTTTGCAATCTTCTAGATATTTGAAACCCTTTTCCCCTTGGACCATTGATTTGTATAAGAAATACTCCCTACGAATGAACCTTATGAGGAAAAGTAGCTAAAGGAGAATAGAAAGTTAAGTAAAAATGTGTTTTTATTTTATAAAACTAGGTTTTCATTATCATTTATATTTATATATTGCATTGGCATGGAGGCAGAGTATGTGTTAATGTGATAATTGCACTGCGTCATTTCACAGCTGGGAAGTAAAGTTTTGACACGGTGGTAACTAGTGAAATATTTTCCCTTTGAGAGTCTTTATAATTTGCATCCACTTCATTTCAGAGGGAAATAATTTACCAGTATCTGACAGCTCTTATTCCACATAAAACTAATCGAAAAACATCTTTTGTTTCACTGACTGATTTTCTTTTTTTATTATATGCTTTTTGTATTCGTTATTCTTTTGACTTTCTTCAACTCCTAATTTATTTCCTTCTTTTACTAATGAGGTAGCATTACATTCACCCAAGGTTTCCATATCTGCTCTATCAACATTTGATATTTTATTAAATCACACCGATAGCATCCAATACATAGTTGGATTACAGCATGGTCTCACCAGGCACAGGTCCAAGGGCCCCAGGGGGTTAGGGGCCCCTAATCCAGAGAGGTGTGCTAATATTGCTTAAGTCAAAAGGCGAAGCCAATGATCCTAATCCAAGTCCTTTATTATTGGAGATATTTCCATCCACTGACATATTCAGCCCGATCTATCGGACGCTATCTTCTTTACCTCAGCAAGAAGCCAATGTTTTCGACAAATCTATACAGATTTCGACAAAAAATACATGTCTCTTTTTATTGAGACTTGGTGAAAGGATGTAACATTGGTGAAAAAATATCATTATTATGTTGTCAACATTGCGACATAGAGCATTTGGCCTTGGTAGAGGTCTGCAGTCTCTGAGTTCTCCTCTAGCTGTGACTGAATGTTGTGATCATATTATACTACATTAACATTAGTTAATTTAAAGAGGACCTGTTGTGCTCATTTTCAGGTTCATATTTGTATTTTGTTCCTCTCCTGTGACATGTCTCCATGCTTTAATGTTCAAAAAGATCTTTATTTTTCTCATACTGCCTGTGCTGCAGCACCTCTGTTCACCCTCTGTCTGAAACCAGAGCCCAGTCTGCTCTGATTGGTTAGCTGGCCGGCTCTGTTGTGATTGGTCAACCGCTTAACAATGTGTTGGATTGCTAACCAATAGAAGCTGGGTGTCACTATGTCCCAAAATATAAAATAAATTCCAATTGGAGCTTCCAGGCAGGGGTAAACCTTTGGGATTTTATCCTTCTTGCAGAACCATTTACATGAACAAAACCTATATAATACACACTACAGGAAATTAAAAGCCTACAAAAGCTTTAAATAGGGCCTCTTTAAAGTGTGGTAAGAAAACACAGCAAGAAAAGCATATCTGTACAAAGTGTTACTTGGTGAGTTTCCAATGGTGTCATGTAGATTTTTGCATTTAAAGTTATTACTTTAAGCCTGTGCAAACCTTTATTTTCTGCATAAGCTGACAGCCATGTGTAAAAAACTCCAGTTTTCTTTAACTGCGAGGTATTGTTGTTCAGCGCCTTTTTGGATGATTTTTTCTCACTTCCTGCAGACCAGCATGGATTGAGATGTGTGTCGTTCACATTCGTTCTAACACCTGCTCACAAATGCGACCCACATGTGTTTGGATCACGCTGCATAATGCAGTGATGAAGCATGCTGAACACTCCACATTATCCGCTTGTTGCTGACTGACTGATGGCCCGTCACATGAGGGGGGGGGGGGGGTGTGGGGGGGGGGCAGCCAGTGATAAAGAGCTCGACAGAGTTTTAATTAATGGCGTCTATCCAAGGTCAGGAGTCATATGTCAGCTGATGCTGTGGACCCTGAATTGATTGATCCATTCTGCTCTTCACACCTCAGTCACATGTCCAGTTCCAGGGTGACATTGATCGGTTGCGTGTGGTCCTGTGAT
>NW_011357331.1:166709-195414 GCF_000735185.1 Notothenia coriiceps
CGCTACGCGGTAACTGCGTACGCGTTATCGGTACCGCGGTTATCCGTACCCACCGAATAACTCGCCCACACAGACACGAAGATCATGGCCCGCCTGGGTCGTCTTGTGTAGTACGAAGCGGGATTGGGTTATTCGCTATGGATCGGCAAGTCTCCGCTGCTTCGGTGTTATGCTTTATCTTGACTAATAGGGATGACATTGAGGTCTAAAGATACCTCTCCTAACCGCATCGGCGAGATTTCCCACGACAACCGGCGCGTGGCCGAGTGCTTATCGCCACCTCTTCCTTTTCAATACTACCCTTCGTCTCACGCCGGAGGCAAGGCATACATATTGGCCTCCCTCCAGGCTCACCCGGGTGGAACGCCGCCGCACCTGCTGTGTCTCAACCCAAAACGCTGAGCTGAGACGCCACGCCGTCACCCCCCCTCCATTCCGGGTTAACATCGCCTATCGGATTACCGCGTCAAGGTGACGTCGCCCATCGGGGCAATTCGAAGCTGAAATTAGTAGGGTTCGCTGTCCCGGTCGAACTACCACGGAGGTCATATCGCATCGTGGCCTGCATAGCTCCATCGACAAAGGGAGACAAAGCCGGGGTATAGTTAGCACCACAGATAGTCCGCTCCCGGTCCAGGACTTGAATCACTGAGTTGTGAGACCTGACGACTAACTGGGCAGTCTCTCACTCTCCCTTCAGCTGTTCTACCCGCGTAGCTCCTAGTCCCGGATCGCCCGCCGTCCATCCTCCGTCCTTCGCACTTCGAGTCGTAAACAGAAAGGCGAACGCCATCGCTGGAAATGGCACGCATCGGGCCCCTTCGTCAGGCCCGCCTGGCTCGGTTCTCCTGTCTCGTTCCCTGCTCCAGCTCGCATGGGAAAGTTGGTCCACGCGCAGGTCACCCAACCACCCTACTCCAGTGCCGTACCGTGTGACCGACTCAAAAAACAACATTGCATAACATGAATATTCTCCATGAGGGGACGAAGGCTGGGAACAATACATACCTGCCGCTGTGAGAAAGTAGAGACGAAGGTCACACTTTGCCCGGTGACAAAAAGAGGGGGAACAGCAGCTCTCTGCATGCAGACAGGCAGGAGAGAGGCGCACAGCTGGATCCCTGACGTCACTCACTCTGACAGGTCACTCAGTACAGGGTGCTTCAGAGAGGAATGGGAGACATCTCTCAAATACAATTGAATAAATGAACAGGGGGAAGACCAAGATGCAGCAGTGCAAATGCCTTCCACTGACATTCCTCCGTGCAAAGCCGTGGAGGAGGACATTCCTCTGGTGGATCCACCCCACTGATGTTCTCCGGGGGATCCACCCCAGAGGAGACATAAGCCTGTGACACAGCTTCACACAGCCAGTGTGACAGCCGTTGTGCAGACAGAGGCTGCCCGATCGAGCGCTCTCTATAATGCACAAACAGGCGCTGAGAACGGTGCAAGGCAGCCGTGCGCGCCACTAGCAGGACAGCGCGCGCACAGGACAGAGGAGATGAGACTTGGCTTCTTCCTCCGACCTGTGAGGAGGGGGAAAGAAGCCATCCAAGGTGATCACTCTCGACTCTAAAAGAGCTTGTGATGACCTTAGGCATGAAGCCGGGTTAGGGCGTAAAACAGCTGAACTGCCATCTCCTTGGATCCGGAGACATGACGGAGCCACAGAGAGAGCAGACAAATCACTCACCCTTTTCCCTGATAGAGCCAAAAGTAATAGCCTACTTTGGCTGACAACAGTTTAAGGCGAACCTGATCTAAAGGTTCTAATGGGGCTTTGCTTAGTGTGCGTAACACCAAAGCCAAATCCCACTGAGGCGCCAGTGCACGTGACACAGGTCTGAGTCTACTCCTCGCATAAAAGGGCTGCTGCACTCTGCGACCCCCTCTGTTCAATTCGCCTGGAATATACATTGCTCTGATGAGAGCAACGTGTTTGCGCGCCCAGAACAGCAGCCGCCTGGCTGCGTTCAGAAGCTACGCAGATCGTACTCCTCCCTGGCGGAGGTAGGCTGCCGTGGCCTGTTGTCTGTGCAAATCAACACATGTCGGATTGTACAGCAACAGGGCGAAGTGCTGGAATACTTCCCAACCGGAGAACAGCTCCAGCACATTTACCTCTGACGCACGGGGTCAAAGCGCGGGCGAATGAACCACCTCTGGAGACTCCTCCTGTGGGGGAGTCCCAGGGGGATCCCCACGTGACCAGCTGACGTCATGCTGAGCAGCTGTATCACAGAGAGGGCCTGCGGGATGTGACACGCCGGAGAGGGAGCTGTCAGTTCCACTCCCAGATAAACGATTGTCTGAGAGGGAAGAGGACAGCTCTTCTTCCAATTCATTATGAAACCCAGGCTTTGACAGATGCGATACGAGATGTAACGTCTGTAAAGCGACTTCCTCCCTGGAGCGAGCCAGCAAATAGCAGGTCGTCCATGAAAAAACACACTCTCATCCCTCCTCTGTGTAGTGGCTCCAGCCTTCTCTACACAAAAACGTGAGGAGCCAGAAAATATCCGAACGGCAGACGATTGTCTGGTCTGATATTCCCTGAAATGAGAAACGCAGGAATTTCCAGTGTTTTGGGATGATGGGTACGTGGAAGTATGCATCCTTCAGGTGGAAGTGAACCAGTCGTCCTGGTGAACACATTCCAGCACCTGATTTTCTTCCCCTTGAGGAACCCTGGAAATAGCCTCTTTCAACAGGAATTCCCGCAGCTCTGACTGGAGCGTAAAACACTGTTCCTGGGATNCGACAATCTTCTCCCATACAAAATAACTTTTCTTCAGCTATTCGTGGAGCCAGTGGGGCCCAGCACTTAGAGGGCTACGCCAATACTCATAGAAGCTGGAGTTACAGTAGGTATGAATGGAGCGCAACCTGGGATGACAGGAGTGTTTCTTGTATCCCATGGAACTGCGGGGGGACAGTAAGGTGTGGGCTACCCTCCGATGATCAGCCTGCTCATCCATCTGTCCATCAGACACACACGCTGCCACTCTGAGAAACACTCTGAGAGCGGGCGCACATGCTCGCGATGTGTCATGGTTGTCATGGAGACGAGCCACAGAGCCCTCCGAAAGGGCTGTACGGGGGCGTCCACACGCTGCGTTTCAACCCGGTTCTCATCATGAGGCACACGCTCAGGGGATGAGTGGAGGTGTGTGCAGTGCTTTCCACATGAGGCGTTACAACGGGGCGCATGGGCTTATTATGACCATGTGGAGACGTATCTCGGACAGAGGAATGCCGCGAGCCCTGCGGTTTAATAACCGATAGGTTAAAACTAGCAGGCTCCTGCAGCGAGCCCTGCTGACTTCTAATCAACAGATTGGTGACAGCTGGCTTAGTTAGCGAGCTCTGCAGTTTATTAACCGATAGGTTAAAACCAGCATGCTTCTGGAGCGAGCCCTGCTAANCTCAGACAAAAAGTTGGAAAATAAACAGCTTTTATTCTCCTCACAATCCCCCCCCAAAACGTCACAAACGGCTCTGCTTCCTTGGTGGCTCTCGTGGAGCAGACCAGGAGCGGGGGTGCCTCACTCCCCTTCTACTCACCGCCAGAAGACCCTGTCTCTACGGTGGCGGGGGAGCGGAGACGTGGGATGGAGCCTCTGCTGTACGAGGCGTATCTCGGACAGAGGAATGCAGCGAGCTCTGCAGTTTATTAATCGATAGGTTAAAACCAGCATGCTTCTGGAGCGAGCCCTACTAACGACAGGTTAGTGGCAGCTGGCTTAGCTCTGCAGTTTACTAACCGACAGGTTAAAACCAGCAGGCTTCTGCAGCGAGCTCTGCTGTCTACTTAATCAACAGATTAGTGGCAGCTGGCTTAGTTAACGAGCTCTGCAGTTTAACCGACAGGTTAAAACTAGCAGGCTTCTGTTGCGAGCCCTGACACCGTGGCGCTGCGGGCGCTGCCGCTGGGGGCGCTCAGCCTGGAATACTGACAGATCAAGGATGGGTCTCATTCCCCCGTTCTGGCTTCTCTGTGATGTGCTGTAATGGTCGTCATGGTGACGAGCCACGCCATTGCCCTCGCCACCCGTGAGGCGAAAGGGCTGCGAGGGAGCCTCCACACGCTGCCTTTCACTCCAGCTCTCATCATGAGGCGCGTACACGCTCAGGGGATGAGTGGAGGTGTGTGCAGTGCTGTCCACATGCAGCGTTATAACGGCGCTCATGGGTTTATTATGACCATGTGTAGGAGGCGTATCTCGGACAGAGGAATGCCGCAAGCTCTGCAGGTTATTAACCGAGGTACCTGCAGGCTTTTGCAACGAGCCCTGCTGGCTAGTAACCGATAGGTTATAGGAGCTGGCTTACACAGGGGGGATATGTGAGAAGCTGTTCTGCCGCACTGATCAGCAGAGTATCTGTTATCTCTGCTCTGTGGACGAACACAAAGGACACGACACGGTGTCTGCTGCAGCAGAGAGGACTGAGAGGCAGAGAGAGCTGAAGGGGAGTCGACTAAACATCCAGCAGAGAATCCAGGACGGAGAGAAGGAGGTGAAGCTGCTTCAGCAGGAGGTGGAGGCCGTCAATGGCTCTGCTGATAAAGCAGTGGAGGACAGTGAGAAGATGTTCACTGAGCTGATCCGTCTCATGGAGAAAAGAAGCTCTGATGTGAAGCAGCAGCTCAGATCCCAGCAGGAGAGAGAAGTGAGTGGAGTCAGAGAGCTCCAGGAGAAGCTGGAGCAGGAGATCTCTGAGCTGAAGAGGAGAGACGCTGAGCTGAAGCTGCTGTCTCACACAGAGGATCACAACCAGTTTCTGCTCAGCTACCCCTCCTCACTGCCAGCCCTCAGTGAACCTACACTCTCCTCCAGCATCAACATCCGTCCTCTGAGATACTTTGAGGACGTGACGGCGGCCCTGTCAGCAGTCAGAGACAAACTACAGGACGTCCTGAGAGAGGAATGGACAAACGTCTCACCGACTGAAGTGGATGTTTTACTGTCAGCAGCAGAGCCCACCACCAGAGCTGGGTTCTTAACATATTCACAGGAGATCACTCTGGATCCAAACACAGCAAACACACAGCTGTTATTATCTGAGGGGAGCAGAAAAGCAACATACATGAAACAACAACAGTCTTATTCCAGTCACCCAGACAGATTCACTTGGTATCCTCAGGTCCTGAGTAGAGAGAGTCTGACTGGACGTTGTTACTGGGAGGTGGAGTGGAGAGGGGGAGGAGTTCGTGTAGCAGTCGCATACAAGAATATCAGCAGAGCAGGGGGGGAAAGTTTATTTGGAAACAATGACAAATCTTGGTCCTTAGATTGTGACCAAAACAGTTATTCATTTCGTTACAACAGTATCACACTCCCGTCTCAGGTCCTCTGTCCTCCAGAGTAGGAGTGTACCTGGATCACAGAGCAGGTGTTCTGTCCTTCTACAGCGTCTCTGAAACCATGACTCTCCTCCACAGAGTCCAGACCACGTTCACTCAGCCGCTACATGCTGGAGTTTATCTTTTATAATTATGGAGACACTGCTGAGTTTTGTAAACTCAAATAGCCTGAAGTCCTTGGAGGAACTCTTCTACTTCTTAAACTCACCGTGTGTCCATCAGAGCTGATTGTCCATGTCTTCACTGCAGAGATCAGCTGTCAATCAAACATTATGGGCGGGGCTTCAACATCTCCTCATGAGTTGTTCTGTAGATGTTGGACTTCCTGTGTCTGGTTAGCCATGGAGGCTGTCACTGCTCAGGAGGATCCTTGTTCACCTGAACTGATTTGTAAACTTTGCTCTAAATATGTGCTGGATATTTCTTTTGATTCATGTTGTTGTTTCTCTTGTAATAATATAATTCAGAGAGAAAGCAGCAGAGCTTCTTTTATTCTACACATTGTATTCCACTTTCTAAAACAATAGAGACATTTATAATCACATGTATTATTTTGACAGATTCAATGTTAACTAACACATGAGTTCCCAGATGGTTATCACACTTATTTCATCATCACATGTTTATTTAAAATGATATTACTTACTGTCATGATCATAATCAATAAGTACATCATTTATTATTCTCCTGTAAATAGCTTCGAGTCTTTGCTTGGGAAATAAAATGTTATTGTTTTGCAGACTAATTGTTGTTGTTGTTATCCAAATAGAAAGTGGGTACTATAACTTATCATGATAATAATCAATAAGGAGATCATGTCTGGTTCTGTTTGAAATAGCTGAGATGAAACACATTCATGGTGTGGAGAAAGTGAAACTGATCATGAAATCATTGAACAGACTTTACTGATGGGATGTGTGATTAAATGAAATGTTTGGATCACTAATAAAGGTTTGTCTTTCAAAAACAAAACAGGATGTTGTTCTTGTGTTATGTCCAAGGTGCCATACGAAGCTGATGGAGAACATGTGGAAGTGATCTGAGACTAAATGAAGCTCAAGTTCAACCAGGAAGACCGTCTTTATTCATTCATTTACTATTTCCATGTTACTGCTCTCTCTCCTCTCTATAAGTGATCGGGGCGTCACTCCCCAGATTAACCAATCACTTCGCTCTATACCCAAGAGCCTATCACAGCGCTCCGCTAAACCTTTTAAGTCTGCTCTCCCCCCTCTCTCAGCTGTCATTTCAGGTGACTCGACGCAACCCCTTTTTCACCTCCTGTCCCTCTGAATCCAGGATCAAGCTAAGCCCCTCCCCTTAAGACCGAACCCAACTATCCATTCACCACCACCAGGGTCAAGCTAAGCCCCTCCCCTTAAGACCGAACCCAACTATCCATTCACCACCACCAGGGTCAAGCTAAGCCCCTCAAATAAGTTTGTGTGGTGTTTTGCTGAACAAGATGGTAATCGCCGCATTCAGCTGTAGGCATGCAGAGCCGCGGGAAGGTATTTTGAGTGGGGGTGGACCAAGCCCCCAGGAAGTGCGCCGGACTCAGATGAAAATATTCGTAGTGGCCAAACGGCGGTACTACACTTCCGTTTGGTTGCCAGGCCCGGAAACACTTTTTCCCATTGACTTACATGGGGAAAGAGTGGTCTGTAAATCGTTGGATAATGTTTTTTTTTTTACATAAATAACGTATCTATTCCACAATTTTAGATGCAGATTTTGTTAGACTAATACGTTTGCGCTGTGGACCAACACTATAAATTGACGGGGAAGGGGGTAGCAATAAAGATAACACCATTAAACCGTTACACAACATAAATAATATCGATAGCAGCGTCCCAAGCAACCACCTTGGTAACAATGAAAACGTTGTATGGACACAATTTCCTGAAGTAATCTTCGTAATAATAAGCAAACTAAAGATCATGTACATCCACTGCACACATAATCTGAAATAACAACTCATATTTCTCGCATTAAATGACATCAAAACGCATTTTAATGGCAAAACTAAACTTAAAATAGGCATTTTCCACCGAGAATAAAACGAAATTTGTCAATGGTGGAGGCTTTTTTGTAGAAGTACTACGTCCTACGTTGTGGACCAACGTAGTTATTACACGTTTTTTTGTGAGACTGGGTTGACAATACCCACCCCAGCCTGTTGAGAGGCTGACATTTGGCAAGCAATTCAGAAGTATGTACTGTCATTCCACCTGACTCTGGCTGTCAGTGCTATGTTCCTGTGTAGCATCAGGATATTAAAACGACAGTTAGTTGTGCAACCCTATGTTGTAGAATGACAGTAAAACTCCAAAGCTAGCTGATGGTAACTAATGTCATTAGCTCTGTGAAAAAGGACTGAATTTGTAAACAGCTAAACATAGAGGAAGGTTTTATTTTGCATACACAGGGGAATAAGAGAAATAATAGTAAAGGCCTGTCACTTTCATGAGAGTCTGTCACCTAAAAATGTAAGGCTACTATTTCATAATTCACAGCAAGTAAGAACATATGTTTTGTTATAATTTGGTAAACCCAAATTCCTTGGATTTTGGATTCCTTGGAATTTTAAAGAATCCAAGGAATTTCTAAACTAAATTGAATTATTTTAGTTTAAAATAAATGTTATTGTGTGCTGTATAATAGGTGCAATATATGTGCAATTTATACTTTTTAGTTTGAGTTTTTATAGCTACTGGCTGATAGTTCACATACCTTTATAATGCTGCTATTCTTCCTTCCTTCGCTCCTGCAGAGGCCCCTGGTAGACCCCCACACACATAACAACAACAGAGACTATAACAGGACCCCTGTCTTGCAATATATATTTACCGTAAGTAGCTGTGCAATTTATTCTACTAATTTGTTATACTTTCATCTGGCTGCTATATTGCTTGCAAACTAATTTGTCATTTCTAGTTTGTTATCTTTAATATTTTTGTTATGCTTGCTTCTTGAGTGACATATGAAGATATTAAGCTACCTTTGGCTCTTTGCTGTAACAATCGTACATTTCCCCTCTGTGGGACGAATAAAGGTATTCTTCTATACTACAATTGTTGTTCATGTTTGTTTACAAAGCGTGATGCGTTTTCTGACCTCCATGCTGGTGTTGAAGGCTCTGTTGACCTTCGCCTTGATGTTCACCACCTGACCCACACTGCACAGAGATAAAGGGGGAATGTATTTATAAAATACACACATGCACACAAGCAATCTGAACACATACTTCCTGTTACCAGTGGTGGAATGTAACTGAGTACATTTACTCAAGTATTGTAACTTAGTTTAAATTAGAGGTACTTGTACTTTACTTGAGTGTTTTCTTCACCATTGAAAGGGAAATATTGTACCTTTTACAACATTACATTACATCCATCTAACAGCTTTAATTATCTTACAAATTCAGATGTTTGCATGTAAAGCTGTTTAATAATTGTGTTGAGTTTACAAAATATTATATATTGATAGTTTATCAAATAGGACGTTAAGTTATAAATTAAACTAGCCAATAGTTTACAAAATATTAGCTTTTTGAGAGAGTCAGACAAAATGTGTAATTATTATGTAAAAAATGATAAATAATAGTTTTGAGTGTTTTTGTAATTTATTTTAGATTGTTCTGCATTGGGTACTCTTACATGTAATCCTTACAATCATTTTTTTATTCATTGCTTACTTTTACGAAATGTAATACTATACTTAATTCAAGACTTTTACTGGTAACCTTTCTTTACAGTGAGATTTTAGTACTTTTACTTAAGTAAAGCATCGTAATACTTCTTCCACCTCCGCCTGTTACCTGATGGTATGTTCAAAGTGGATGTCGTCCATGGATGCAGTGATGCAGGGACACCCAGCATGCCTTTCAGCTGCACATATCAAACAGACACATGTGATGATGTTCTAAATGTCTAGTCAGTTCTTACGCAGACTGTGGACACAAACAAAGGAAATCATTTCAACACAAACCACATGACTAATATTTACTGAATCTATCTCTCTCAATTCAATGAAATTCAAAGGGGCTTTATTGGCATGAAAGTTAAACGAAACAATGTTGCCAAAGCATCAAAATACAAAATAATTAACAACATTAACATACATTTCAAATGTTTACATATTATTGATATATATATATATACAGTGATACAATTACACTTCAACACGTGTGTGTGTGTGTGTGTGTGTGTGTGTGTGTGTGTGTGTGTGTGTGTGTGTGTGTGTGTGTGTGTGTGTGTGTGTGTGTGTGTTTCTTTGGGTGCGTAGGTGCGTGATTTTGTGTGTGTGTGTCTCATTCACTGTCCCTCAGGTTGTGGCATGTGTATACATATTGGGCAGCAAGATGTGCTCTCTCTCTCTCTCTCTCTCTTTTTCTCTCTCTCTCTCTCTATGTGATATTTTCCTTTAAGTATCTTACAACCTTAATATTTGTAATCTTAACCTGTAATAAAAACGGCCACATGGGGGCCAGTAAAGACTATGTTTGAACAGAAACGTAACATACATATACTCTATCACCAATTTTGTACCAAACCTGTTAGCAAACAGTTGCTTTATTACACTTCCAACAAAGAAATTAATTTGGAGTCTCCTTTTGTTTGGCCACCTAGCAAGCGAGACCAATATTCAGCTCTCTTTTTAGCTTTGTTTTTGGTCTCCACTAACTCCTGATGACAAATATCTGGCTGTTTAGCAGCTAAATGCTTCTCTATCTTCGTTGGCTGGTTGAAAGAAAATGTCTGACTGCCGGTTTGTGTTGAGCAGGTGGATTACAGTGGATTTACAGCTTCAACTGAAAATGATGCAATCAGAGCGTGGAGGATAAACCGGAATTGGACTGAACTCTAGCCAATTTAATTTTGGTTAGGAGTTGTTGCATCGTGATCCTCAAACAAGATTCACAACATGTTGATCTGCTTTGCATAACAACTGTTGCTGATATGACTATTAGGCTAACTAGTTGTAGCATGAAACTCCATTAAAAACACAACAAGCACGGATTGGGAAAACTGACACATTCAGTTATCAATTGAGTTACATGCATACCATATATTCTAAAATTACATTTAAGAGAAAATCAAAGGAAGCACATTTATTCTACTATATTTCTATTTGTATATTTATTTTATTGAATGGAAGTTTAAAGGGTTTCTCAAGGGTTGTCTTGTAAATGCAAATCCTGTTTTGACATGGTTGTTTTTTATACAACTATAAACACACTGACACACAGGTTAGGTTCTCTTTGCTGGAGAAGTGTATGCTGTGTGTGTGTGTGTGTGTGTGTGTGTGTGTGTGTGTGTGTGTGTGTGTGTGTGTGTGTGTGTGTGTGTGTGTGTGTGTGTGTGTGTGTGTATGACTTTAATCTCCATGAAAACACTGAATTCTTAGCAGCATTAAGCAGCGCTGCACTAAAGGTTATACTAAATGCAATAAACTGGTATTAGATGTGTGTAAGCTGCTTAGAGAGGACGCCATGCAGGGAAACCGTCGACGTTGCTGATGCAGCCACATTCACCACGGATCTTTTCACTGAGCCAGGTGAAGTCATGTTAGAGCTAATGTTTCATTTAATTTCTTTTTCATGCAGCAACTTTTTGGAGAGAAACAGGTAATGACTATCGATCACATCCAATCCAGTTTCCAAGGTTCTTACAAAGTCCTATTTATAAGTGATAGATTTTTACTTTCGCTTAAATTGCTGTCCCTGTTTTTGGGTTTGTTGTGATGTGATTTTTTTTTTTTTTAAATGTGTCTTTGTTGCCTTTACTGTGGACTAAAAAAGCTGGGGAAAGAGTTTTTTTTGTTCAGTGATATATATTTCTGAGTGTAAAAGGTAACTGGTTGATTGAATCAAAAACTCAAGATGAAATGTAAAAATGTCAGATAACTCAAAACATTTCTCCTTCCAAATCTTTAATAGTAGTTGAGTAAAGTGACGTCCTTTTCAGAATCTCAAAGACTTCTTTACATTTCTTCGGAGGATTTTGTTAAAATGTCAAAAGATAGTGTTTAAAGGACTGTCAGGATGCAGACCTGTTGATAGTGTATAGCTCCAATGTGTCCTCCTGTTGCAGTATGTGTAGTGACTTAACAGTGCAATTTTGGGTAAAATGATCCTCTAGCACCACCTAGTGGATGACCTACAGAACACAATCATTTCTCTGTTTAGATGTGTCTGAATGCACACTGAATAAACAATGTCTGATGGACCAAACTGTATCATTCTTATCAGTACATATACATATGAGTCTCTAGGGGTTAATGGTTAATCTTATATGTAGAGGGCTGGGGTGCAAAGTCTTTTTTGGTGTGAACATTTTCAGAAACGCCTGATTTACTGGGATCTTTCTGGTCACTATATGAACTGCTACCATCTAATCGGAGATACAGGGTCCCACGATTCAATAAAGTCAGACTGAAGCACTCCTTTGTGCATCAGTCAATCCTCACAGTAAATACAGAGCTAAATCCCAGATCAAATGCACGCTGAAGGCTCTTTGAGCAGCTTTTCTCTCACTGATTGTGCTGTTATGTTAAATGTTTGTTGTTTGTGTTTCATGTATTTTTGTCTGGATATTTGTATGTTGATGTTGGACATGGAGCTGTGACGCAAGTCAAATTTCAGACTTGATCTGACAAATAAAGTAATATCGTATGTCACATTGAAAAAAAACGTTTTTATTGAGCTCAGTTTAATGTCAATAAAAACAGTTTTCTAGTTTTGTATTTTCATTAAATTCAACATCATTGGATCAGAAATCATTTTATTAAAAACATATTTTTCTGAAGGTCTAAGCTTTACCTTTTGGTCTAAATTATTTGATCTGTTTGCTGTGTTTTCCCTCACACACCTGCTCTGAATCAGCATCGTTAGCCCTTTCCTGCTCCTAGTTTTCTCCCAGCCAATCAGCTCCTTCCCTGCTCTCCTGACTAATCACCTCATCCTCCCACCTGAGCTTAATCTCCACCCATCTCTCCACCTGCCCTTCAACTCTTCTTGGTTTTAAGGTCAGTCTTTGGTTTGGTTCTGCTTAGCCCTGCCAGCACAGACCATGCATAACAAGTTATTCTATTCAAGTATCCTGTTGTTGGACCTGACTCCTGTGTTTGGGTCCATCTGCTCCAATATCCATGACAACAAGTTTTGACATCTTGAGAAAAAACAAGATAATCCACTTTCTTGCTTTATCTCTGTTAAAAAGGAGGTTGGAGCTAGGAGACATGATCCTATCTTATTAAAAATACGACCCCTAAGCCTCTCCGTATGTAAAAAAAACAACAACTTTTTTGGTAAGCATGAACTTGTATAATCTGGACAAAATAATGTTCCTTTTGGACAGAGCCAAGATAGATGTTTTCCTGTTTCCAGACTTTTTGCTAATGTAAGTAGCTGCTGGCTGTAACATCATATTTACTGTAGAGAAACAAGAGTGGTTTTGCTCCTCTCGTCTAACTCTCTGCAAGAAAGCAGATAAGTGTATTTCCGGAATTCTGATACTATTGACGAATAAATACTTTTTTGAACCATTAAAGCTGGAAACATGTCACAGTAGACTAGGCACCAAACACAAATGTAAACCTGAAAAAGAGCATAATGGGCCCCTTTAACATTCAGCAATGACATTTTTTATTTTTACACTGTAGTTTTTTCAGACTGTCCATCTCCTGGCTCTTTTTGCAGGTGAGCCCTCTCGTGTTTCCTGAAGTTGCCGCTGAACATGAATCGTTTCCCGCAAGTTGAGCAGCAGTACGGCTCCTCTCCTGTGTGCACCCGCCGGTGCAGCTTGAGGCCCACGGATTGAGCGAACCTCCTGCCGCAGATGTTGCAGGCGTACGGTTTCTCCCCCGAGTGAATATTCATGTGTATCTTGAGATTGCTGGGGTTGCTGAACTTTTTATCACACAGGTCGCAGGCGTAAGGCTTCTCCCCCGTGTGAACGGTCATGTGGTACTTCAGTTTGACCGAGCGGACGAATGTTTTGCCGCAGATATTACACACAGGCTTCCCCGGTTTCTTCCCCGTGTGGACCCTCATGTGGTTCACGAGCGCGCTGGAGTGGCCGCAGCGTTTCCCGCAGGTCTCGCAGACATACGGTTTGTCCCCAGTGTGTGTTAGCATGTGGTGATTCAGGGCGCTCTGGTGACTGCAGCCTTTACCGCACACCTGGCAGGAGAATAGCTTTTCTCCGGTGTGTTTGCTCAAGTGATTCTTCAGGACGCTCGGGTCGCTGCTTCCTAGGCCGAGCTCCTCGCAGCATTTTTTCTTTTCCGCGTGAGTCACCCGGTGTGTGGCCAGAGACGAGGTGGAGAAGAAACGCTCGCCGCAAACCTCGCACACGTAATATCTGGCGCCTGGATGCAGCTGCTCGTGATCGACCAAACTCTGGCTGCACGTAAACGTCTCCAGGCAAAGCGAGCAGTTGAACGTCTTTTTCAAGGCGCAGCACCTGTGCCGCTGAAACGTCGCGAGCCCCTCGAACTGCTTCTCACACAGCGAGCATGTGTGGAAGCTCGTCTCCTTCAGGCTGTGCTCCTTCAGGCTGTGGTTAAGCATGTGTCTTTTGAAAGTGCTTTTGTAAGCGAACTCAGTCCCGCAGTCGGAACATTCGTAAGGCTTTTCTCCGGTGTGTTTTCTCGAGTGTGCGATGAGCATTCTTTGGTCGACGAAACCCTTCCCGCACTCGGAGCAAAGATGAGGTTTGGAGTGAGTCCGGTAGTGACGGTCCATCCAACACTTCAGACGGAATTGTTTGTCACAAGAAGGACATTTGAAAGGCCCTGTGCTCTTCTTGGTGGGTTTGATAGTTGAAGGGTCGGTATCTTCCTGGACGACGTCTTGCTCAGTTACCTCTTGCTCTGTTACCTCTTGCTCTGTTACCTCTTGCTCTGTTACCTCTTGCTCCGTTATCTCCGGCTCTGAGGCTGCTCCAGGTTCACACGGGGTCCCAGAGTTACTCTCATGTGTGTCTGAATCTGCTGCAAAAAATAAAAAGACATCAATTTAAACAATCCAATCCAATGTACACAAAGTGCTTTTGGTCATTTAAAAAACAAATTGTTTGTAAAATATAATTTTTAAATCAATTACAAGCTCTTTACTAACTGCTACAACTGCTTACTTTACCACAAAATACTTTAAAGAAAACTGAAATGGTTATCAAACTAGATAACTTAGGTCAGTTCTTTCAGTTAGTAAAATGAAGGAAGCTGTTTTATGTTATGGATATCTCATGTTATATTCAATGTATAGCAATAACAGTACAGAACAGCTGATGAACTGTACATTTAACCCAAACAGTGAACGCAATAATGGCTAAAGATTGTGTAAAACAAGATGTGTCACGTTATTTCCTGTAAACAATGCAATCCCTCTTAACCCTTATGTTGTGTTCGGGTCTCCCGTGACCCGTTTCAAGTTCAAATTATATAATAACTACGCTCTAGTTTTTTTTATCGGAACAAGGCTTCATGATATCCTCCACAACAGCTACATAAACACTACAAAACTGATTTTGACCATTTTAGCCAAGGCTGAAGGTCTCTAAAAAGAAAAGTGTATAATTTGGTGTTCGGGTCAAATTTGGCCCAATCAAGATTCATCTTTGACTTTAGACACCCCACCCCCTTCATCCAGTGTAACAATATTTTTTTGCAACATGCACCTGTTCTCCCATCGCTCTGCCCCCTCCCCCCACGAGAACTCGACCTTTCACAAAGAATATGTACACTAACACTTGAACCTGAACTCACACATGCACGTGGGCAATATGTGGTGTAATGTGTTTTGGGCCATAACATTAAATTACAACAGGATTATATGGTTATGAATGCATAATAAGTTAGTTATGATGTAGTTAAAACAATATTGGATGATAGTCATTTTTTTGTGTGTGTTTTGGACTGAAATAAATCATGGGTCAAAATTAACCCGCGAACACCATGAACGGTAACAGCTTTCGAACACAACACAAGGGTTAAAGGGACTTTGATGTGATAATCTCCAAAATGCTCTGGTTCAATCAAAAAATGTGTTGGCATTCAGCTTTAAAAATACAATAATTGTCTGTCGTGGGAGGAGAATTATAGTGGTTCAGTTTTAATAGAATTCAAAGTCCAACTAATACTGACCCTACGAAGCAGTCTTCACCCAGTCAGTGAGAGGGCTGGTGCTTTTTGTCAGAATTTCATATGGATTTAAAGACACCATATGAAATAGTATCTGGCTTAATACCATTGTTATACATGTGGTCATTGTCCTTTCTTTTCTTAACAAAGAACTCTAACATAAACCTTGTTTTATGTACAAAAAAAGTGAACAGACAAAGCCTCTACACAGATACTCAATCTGTTAACTGACTCACGCTTTTTGGGCGCAGCCACTTGCCCTGCTTTCCGCTTCTTGTTATTTTTCTGCTTCTTCTCGTCCTTCCTCCCAGCCCTCTGCTCTGCCGCTTCACACAGAGACACTTTCAGAAGCATTAGGATCTTCTCTACAGCAGCTCTGGTCCGTGCTTCCATGAGGGATGCAAACTGGTTCTGTATAGTTACAAGATATAAAGAATGAAGAGCCACGAGAGGAGTTAGTTATAGAACTAAATCATATATATCATTATATTAAGAAAGGTCAGGTGTTTTGAAATGTAAAAAGTAGCTGTTAATGAGTGTTAAAGAAATGTAGTACAGTAAAAGCACACTGTTTTTCTTCAACAATGTAGAGTAGAAGAACTAAGTAGCATAAAATGGAAATACTCAAGTTAAGATAAAGCATGATAAAGTAAGTATTTTATAAGTACAAAATACAGTAGTAGGCTACTTAAGTACAGTACCTGAGTACGTGTAGTTAGTTACATGTAACTTATTGTTAGCCAAGTTGAATGTTTATAACATTGGTGCAAAGGTGGAAGAAGTACAAATACTAGAGTGAAGGAATACTCGGTTACAAGTCCGTAAAACAAGTACAATTATGTGCAGAAAGGATGTGTAGTTTTTAGCAAATGTAACTCGAACTCAAGGAGTAACATCTGCATTTGTAGGGGAATTATTTGGGGAATTTTGAATATAGTAGACAGACACAGCGTATGTACCCGAACAAGAGCTTCATTAAAACTTGGCTAACACTTAAGCATGGAGCACGAGTCAGTTCATTAATAGACCAACAAACAAAACAGTATTGAGCCAGTGTGTGTGTTACCGTTATAGTATTATCATCACACAGGTGTCTCCCCCCCGGTGGAGTCACCTCGCTCTCTTCCTCCTCGCTCTTCACTGCACAGACTGTAGCCGGGGAAGAGCACTGCTGAGCGGCCAGGAGTCTGCCGAGCTCCGCCACTGCTTCCTCCACCACGGTGTCCATTAGAGCACATATCTGAGTCTCTAAAGTCTCCAGACTAGAGATGTTTGTGAGTAACTTCCACGCTGTAATGTACATTTAAATCTTTATTTTCTGCACTGAGCACGTTACCGAAGTGTTCTTGTTGTTTCGCATTCTCTTCTTCTCTTTTTCGTGTCGCACCCTTTAGGAACACGCTCGCCCTCTAGAGGATGGAAACTAGTACTACACCATTACTACGTCATTACCTTTTTTTGATATTTTTCCTCCATAAATTGATTCCTTTATTAATAAAAAAAAAAGCAATAACCAGTTAACACCCCCTAGTAGAGATATATAAATGGCCTTATATGTAGTGCCTCAAGTGATGTTGAACATAGATTTTATACAATATGTATTACTATAGCCTATAGGAAATGTTCTTGATAGAACATATTCATTGGATTTATTGTAGCAAGAGGAGAATATTAGGCCAGGTTTGATACAGAAATTACTTCAAATATGTCTTTGTTTAAACACATTTTCTTAGGTTAAATAGCAAGAGCAATTTGTGGGAAAATATCTAGTTTTTTTATTATTTAATTTATTTTAATAACGTTTAGATAATCTTTTAAGTGTGAATTATCTTAGAGAGCTCACAATCTTATGATATATTAACCTGAAATATATAATGCAGTACTGTATGGACAACATCTGCCAAACAAAGAAGTACTTAGAGAACTTTTGAAGAAAAGAAAAACATTTTGCTAACTTAACTAGTATTATGCTAACTGACCAAATGAGATCCCACATGATCCCTGTACTTTTCCTTCCTGAATGTGACCACAGATCATTGGCTCGGCATTCAGGACAAAACGTTGTGTGTTGACGTGACTCCTGTTCCTGCTGAACTGAGCCAGTGTGTGAGATCTAACTGCGCTCAGCTCAGAAGGCACCAGAGGGAGGCCAGATGTTTCCTGGGAGTAATCCACATGTGGCCCCTGGTGGCACCGTGCAAAGCCTCTGAGAAGTGTCAAATTCTGCACATTAAACAAGACATGGCAGGAATTCAACCCTCATGCAAAACACATTTCCTTTATTTTCATTGTCACAGGCAACTAATCATTGGACACTTGTTATATATCCAATACACTTTGATGTATATGATGATATTATCAATCATTAACAAATTGTCCGTCATTCCGCACAACACAGGGAAGGAAACACAAAACTTCTGATTACATCTGATAATGCATGCCTGTGCAAATGTTATTCTTCTCCAAGATAATCTATGTCACACATACAAAGACAGAGGGAGACAAAATCCTGAATGTTTCTTTCTGGGAACATCCTGTATTTCAAAGATACTTTTCTTTTTGTCTTGTTTTTGTCTTTGACAGCTGAAATACACAACCTTGTTGTCCCTTCATTGACACAAATCAATTACGTTCAATTAATGTTTCATTAATAATAAAGTAGATGTTATTCAACATAAATTATGAAAAAAAATAACATTGTAGCTTGTTTTTTAAATGTTCAATAATTATGGCTGTGTTAATGCATGTTGGATATGGTGTTAATAATTACATAAATAATTGTGAATAATGTTTTTTGATGTTAACAAATCCCCCGAAAAAGATCAAATCCAACTATTTATGAATCTGTACCTCAATTTTTTGTGACTATCCTTCCCTGTCAATAGCACTCAATGCCTTTCCCATTTAACCCTTCATTTATATAAAGAGCCCAATGTGCTATAACAGCCAGGATGTGTAGTTTTTAGAAACTACACAAACAGGTCAACTCAAACTCAAACAATCATGTATTTCTTATGGAGTATTTTCAGGCTTGCACACATGTAAAAGTAACAAACTGTGTATCAACACCCTACATATCTTCTTCCTCTGTGCCATAGAGCTCATGTTATCTATTACAAAACATGGGAGCTACACTGTTGCTCCTTCATTACCATGAACACACACTCACTGTAGTTTATTTTTGACTTACTTCTACTAACACTGTTTTGCTACTAGGACAAACTGATTGTTGGTTTTGGTCTTTTTGATCAGACTTTAATTATCTACCTAATAACCTACTTGTTTACAGTTTGAGCACAAAATCTTCAGATTCCCTTCGTTTTTTGTGGGAGACTTTTCAAAATCGTTCACATTTTTGGAAAACATTATGTACATTAAAGTGAGTAATAAGCTTTTCTGTCATACATCAACTCTGCACAAGTGAAGAACTTAGCCACTGTGAACAAATTGCTGAGACTCCCTGTCCAGCAGTCGACTAAGCTCTGCACCTGATCAGAAACAGCAGATACACAGCACACAAAAACACTGATCCGCTGATCTTGCCTTAAAAAATGATTGTATTCTCAGAGTTATCAACACTGTGAAGAACTCCTCTTGCAGAAATGTGATTAAAAAAGAAGAAAGTGTGACTCTCCTTGTATGAAATCCCAGGTATCCTCCTCCAGAAGCAGCTGTAGAGGACACTGCAGCAGTGTAGAAATCCCTGGCAATGTGATTTTCATTTTCTGTCCCAAATCATCATGCCAGAGACCCTCACAGCCACAGCAGAGACGCCTCTCCGTCCTCCCGGCATCCCTCTCTCTTTCTCCTGATACTTTTCCTCTCACGCTCCAGCCTCTCCCTCCTCCCTCTCGCCCCTCTCAGGCTTCCATGCTCGATTTAACTTTGGGTATTTCCCTCATTAACTGCTACGCCTATATCAGGAACTCCGGAGAGGCCCGAGGAAGTCTGGCTCTGAGATAAAATGAAAGCGTGCTCCTCTGATAGAAACTAATGATAATCACCGCCTCGCTCTGATGGATGGGCCCGTCTCATGGCAGGTGTTAGGGAAGAACAGTACACAGCCATTGATTGGACGAAATGAGAAAAAACCTTTCTGAGTCCATCTGTTGTGTTTTTGTTGAATTTACTCATACCTTTTTAATTGTTTTAATACAGAAAGGTGGGCGATTTAGACCTTTAAATGATGTTCATACAGAGTTATATAGAAGATTAAAATGGACATGTTACAGGAATAGTTCCTTGAAATCTATGTTCTGAGCATCACGCAATTCCCCTTATGTATACATTTTAAATGTGGCTTTAAGAAGTATGTAGCCAGCCTGCATTTATAGTCAAATGGTTCTGTCATATACCTACGTTGTATGTTTGATAAGCATAAGATTTACAACATTCATAGCAACACTTCAATATTAGGTGGAATTATGAAAAGTAATCAGGTTGTGTTTTACTTGTAATACATCTTCCCTGTTAAGGTGAGACACTACAGGGAAAAACATGCACTTTTTAACATTGAGTTTAAGCTATTTTGCTTTCTACTTAAAGAATGGTGAAAAGAAAACCTTTGTTGTGTTTACTTTTCTAAATGTGTCTATTTCTTCTGTAGATTTCTTCTAAATTTACAAAAAGTTAGCATAGAGCCAAATTTAAATATTTAACATAACATTTTATATATTGTAATACCAACAATATGTGGGATATTCTTTATGTAGGAAATCAACTGGCAACGTTGCAAAATGAATACTATGGTCGATGGTGATATTTATTGCATAGAAATATTACTCCATTTACCTCTAGTGTCGTCCAAAGAATGTGTTTTTGTTAACTGAAGCTACATCCAAGTAACTTCTAATGCCTTTTTGCAGTTTAATGACGTTGCTTTATAATGTATTCACTCTCAACAATCGCCACCCAGGTATAACACTTAAAGTATAGGAAGAAACACAGTTAGCCAATCACAATCCATGCGATCTCCTTGCGGTATTTCTGTAGCCGCCATAGCACTGATGAGTAATTTACGAAGAGGTTCACATTAACAACAATGTAGCCAACAACGTACATCAGATTCTTGTTGGAATATGATGTTAATACGGGTGATTTTCCAATAATAGCTTGTGCTCAAAACTAGCTTCCCATGTGTCTCATTGAAGTTCAGTCGAGATGGATTCTATGTTCCCTTCTTAAACCCTGACTTAATGGTGAGGAGGGTACAAAGCAGATTTCGTACATCGACTAAGTTGTAGCACTAAGGGGAGGAGAAGAATAATGTCATCAGGTTCATCAGGTGCAACCTCCCCACCACCGATAAAGTGCAGCACACAGCAGTCTTCCCAAGCTTTCATTGGTAGAACTTGTCTTACATAATGAAAAACAGAACAAGGTGCATTGTTATGCCAAATGATACAGCTGCCACATACCAGAAATACCTATGAGTTTCATCATTGAGCTAAATCCATCTGTGGTTTCTCCTGCAGTGATAACAGAGGCAGTGTGACCTGTCAGAGGCCCTGGCTCCCATCACAGCCTGTTATTGGTTCAGAAAAGGGGACTCTGTGCATTGGAGCTCAGCTCAGCTTTACGTTTTACTGTATACTTACATTTAAGATTTTCTAAACCCAACAGACCTGGCGTTGGACGTAGTTACAAGAAAAGCCTGCTAAATGTGTCGATATTTTGCAGTCTAAGCTAGAAAAGGTAATGACATTGATGCTACCTACATCTTCTGAATATTTATTTCAAGTTTGCAGATTGGACTTGTCTTTCTAAAGGACAAGTTAAACAAGAAAGAGGAAAGAAAGGGAGATGATAGAAAACTATTTCTGCTAAAAAGTTAGCAATGATTGAGAGTCAGACCTAAACATTTCAGATGTGTGTATCTCACACTGCCTTGTAACTTTTATTCATGTATCTTTGTCATTTTATATCATTGCTTTTAAATTTGTGTTTTCATTTTATAATATGTTTTAATATGCTATTAATGTCTTTCATTTGTGTAAAGCACTTTGAATTGCCTTGTGTTGAAATGTGCTATATAAATAAACTTGCCTTGCCTTGCCTTGTCTTAATACAACAAAATCAATAATCATGTTGTCTGGTCCACAGTGATGCGTGCTAGCTACAGCTCTGTGGGACTTAGTTACAGCAGTTATTTGAGCTAAATGCTAACATTGCCCTCCTAACAAGCTCATAACAGCAATGCTAACATTGTCCAGTTTGGCGACAACCTCAGCCTTCTCCCTGAGATTCCACATTTTTATGAAGCATCGTTAATGATTTGGAGTCATATTTCTGTCAACCTTATAAAGTAAGGTGACCAGATTTTCAAAATTAAAACCGGGGACATTTTGAGTTTTGCGGTCAATATATCATTAACATATCCACTTTTCTTCACTGTTAAAGAAAAAAGGGGGACAATTCTGGTTCAATGTAATTCGAACATTTGAACTGTTGGATACAAACAGAAGGACGATAGCTCATATATGAGACTTCAAATGTCTTTTATTTTGAAACTGTACATCAGATTGTCCAGATTCTCTCTGAGTGATTAGATGGGGTGTCCTGCTATCACCCTGGATTGAAATAAGGCTTTGATACTGGATAGTTTTTGTTTTATTCTTATCTAAAAACAGAGGGATGATAGCTCATATATGAGACTTCAGAGGTCTTTTATTTTGAAACTCTACTTCAGATTGTCCTGATTCTCTCTGAGTGACTAGATGGGGTGTCCTACTATCACCCTGGAGTGAAATAAGTCTTTGATAATTTGACAGTTTTTTATTTATTCTTGTATAAAAACAGAAGGACGATAGCCCATATATGAGATTTCAAAAGTATTTTATTTTGAAACTCTACATCAGATTATTCGGATTTTCTCTGATTGACTATAAGTATTTGATTGACTTCGAATGACTCTTTGATTATGGAAAGTTTACATTAAAATCAAAATATAGACGGACAATAGATCTAATTTGAGATTTTAAACTGCATACATTTTAAATTGTGCTTCAGAAAGTAATGTTATTTTAGCAGTGTTGTGAGATGGTGTCAACATCAATTGAAATTAGTCACCCAGTGGAAATGTCAGATGTGTCTTCATAACTGTATGCTTACATTTTACATTCACTCAGTTATAATGTGGTAGTTATACGTAGTTTCTTTTAAATTATTATTGATCACATTATATTGTACATATTTCTTGATTTAAGCTCCAGTATATGAATATGTTTGGTGTGTTTTTTTAGGTATATTTGTTATTGACCGAGTAAACGCTTTTATTTTGAAGGCAGTTTTTACATGCCTCTACCGTAATGCATAGGATACTCGCGCACCGCTATACAACGTGTGGGCTGGCTTGACTGTGTTTTTCGAAGTGGGGGCTGGCTTGACCACAGTCTGTTTACCCAGTGTTTCCTGACATGAAACGTTTTATTTCACCTTGCTATGTGTTTTTAACGTATATTAAAAAAACGGGGACATTTCCGGGGACAGTTTCAACCGGGGACAGGTCAATACAAACGGGGACTGTCCCCGGAAAACGGGGACGTCTGGTCACCCTATTATAAAGTCAAATTGTTGGGCTTTACTTTAGCTCAGGGTTGATATCCTCCTTCTGAGCCAATGTATCCATCAGAGAGTCAGGGAGAGCAATGTAGTTGTTTTCAGGAGTTTGTTTAAATTGTGCAAGTTTTCATTGGTCTTTCGTGTCAGCTATATAGCCATGTTAATGCTTACGAATATATTTGAAGACGCAACTGATTCGAAGAAAGGGCAAGACAGAAACTGGTGATCAGTATTTAAAGTTATATGTTCACAACATTCTTTGCTATACTAAAGAAGTTTTATCGAAATGGGCCTTTCACATACAGCTTGTCTAATGCAATGCTTCAAACTAATGAGCTTGAAGACTGTCAAAATGCAGACTCTTAATCATTTGATACATTTTTGCATGTAAAAACAGTGATTAAACTACAGCTTCACTGTACCCATGCACAACACTCCTCTGATACCATAAGCAACAGACACACTGTAAATAATGTTCTTCTACAGCTTGCCCCTGGTGTTATATATATACAGCATATGTCATGGATTCACGTCACTTTTGTAAAGGCTCATATCAAATGCATACAGAGACTAATGTGCATGTCCACATGCATGGTGTTTTGCATGTTGCATGTGAGAACACGGTCCTGCAGCGCTGATCGTGATCTCTTTGATCTTATCATCTTTTCAGTTTGAGCCTGGAGCTAAATATCAGAAACGTTTACATAACAACCTCCTCATGGTAACGTTCAGACATATGTTTGGCACATTTATGTCAAGATTGCGTCTAAATGCATTCATGTTAATGGTTATTGAAATACAGTGCCAGGAGAATAAATGATCCCGTCAACCAATCAGTAATGAGTTATGGTTTGTGGCTGATCTCCACAGCACTTAAAGCTGTCAAACATCCCAGTTTCACATATCACATCAATTATTTCCACAATAAATCTCGAGTTCTTACTCAATACCTGCGAGACATTGGAATCGGAGGTTAAGCGTACTCAAGCTAAAAATGAACGCGATATGTATATTTATACTTTTCCCAGTTTGGGATCAATATATCTAATCTAATAAACTAATCTAAAATAGCAAACAAAAGCAGTCTTCTTTTTATATACCTGTATATAAATGTCTTTCCTCATTATGAGCAATTATAACCTACTGTATGTACGTTGTTTTAGTATCCTTTATGGTTAATACAAAATACAAAACTGTATTTAATTTATTGGAATTGCTGTAACAAAACAATTTTAACGTATTTGGGATCAAAAAGGTTTATAAAATAGCAAAATAACCTTTTTTCATTCCTCTTATGATATTTTTTGCCTCCTTTTTATACATAAGGATTACTTTGGTTTGTTGTAAAAATGTAACATGACCTTGCTGTATGTGGAGTGTTCTGCGGGGCACGTGACTGCTGGAGCGCACCTAATGTGAATCACACTACAATAGCACGTTTCAGTTGTTGCATGTTAGATCCACAGAGGCAGAAGCGTGATCTTGGCATGTGACCCCCGCCAGCTGTTCAGTCAGCGTACCTCTGCCCCACAAACCCCTGAGAGTCAGCCCCATCATGCTTGACTTGGCGGGGCCTTTGTGAAAGGTGGAGGCCCGGTGACTGGAGGGGTATTAGAGAAGCATTAGAGCAAGAACAGGTTTACATTCCTGGGATCACCACAGCACATGCCAACATTAAGAAGTAGTGTGTCAATTGATTAAACATTTTTATTACGTTGCTCACATTAATAATCTTTGACTAATCATGCTCAATCACAATTTTTTTAAATAGTAGGCTACAGTAACTAATATTTACAAAATTACACACGAGGTGCTGCAATAAAGAAATGTATGTAAACTGATATGAGAAATCAGAGTTGTTTTTTACTTGATTACAACTGATGATTTATGAGTTATTGGCATGAAGTACGACAATTTTCCAACCGTTAGCTGAAGCATCGAACACTCTGCTGTCAAAGAGAGCCGCTGTGATCACCCTCTGTAGATAATGTTCGTCTACGAGGGGTGATATTTTTTCCCTAGGCCCGTCACCAACCAAGTCCATGTGAGTTAATTTATTAATACCAAGTTTGTTGCCTTGATTGTTCAAATTAAATCTGTGGTCATTAAGTTCCGTCCTGAGAAGATTGAGACTCTATACAAGGTTCTTGTCTGTTCAAAATAGATGCTTGTGGTATTGTTTTATTAATGCTTAAATATATGCCTTAAATATGCCTTAAATATAAGGTTCAAAGTTAGTAACCAGTCCACCAACAACTAGCCCAACTCACTGTAGACTGGGTATAAGCCTAAGATTTGCCGTCTTTTCCAGCTTGCATTCTCCCGTATTTCCATTATCTTAGCTATCCTTTTTTCCAAGGGCACCATCACTGTGTCTTGTTCAAGAAGATCATGATTGGTTTTACGAAATACAAACAAGTGCAGACAGCACTGAAGACAAAGGTCTGGCAATGTGAGAGTTACCATCACCTGAACTCTACAGCTACCTGCACCTGCTTGCCAATTTAGCAACAGTTGCGTCTTTTGACTGTTGCCAAACTCATTTACGACTGACTTATCTGTGCAATCTTCCCCAGCCCTAGGCTATTTCCCACAATACTGTCGCCGGAGCCAAGCCAACTAATAAAAATATTTAATGGTATATGTGCTGAAAGGTAGTTTGATAAGTAGTAAAAGTGCTTATGAAACAATTAAGCTGTGTTTGTGGTATTCCCAGGACACCTACAACTTTCTCTCAGAGTACAGGTGTGTCACAATTTAAAATTAGGATCATAAAAAGTGCTGAAAGTATTTCGTAGGGTTTCCAAGAGGTTGGTGCCATCGACTGCAAACATCTGCAGCCAAGCTTAGCTACGAATATGAAACATAATTCTCTATTTACAGCACTAGTGTGTTTATATGCTCAATAATCCAGACATTTAAAAGAGTATAAGCTACGACAACCTTATGTTGATGAGAAAGTTGCTCATTTCAGGGCCCCAAACAAATGGTAGAAGATGTTAAAGAGGCCCTGTTATGCTTTTGGGGATTTTCCCTTTCCTCTATTAGGTTGTTGTGCATGCAAATGGTCTGCTTACAATCCCAAAGTTTCTCTCACACACATTAAAACATGGAGACATGTCACAATAGAGGCACAACATGTAAATATTAACCTGAACATTTGAATAATAGGTTTCCTTTAAGCATAAGCTGTTCTAAAATCCTACGAGGACAAACTTTTTTTTTCTGTATACTAAATGTCAGGGGATTTTTTTCCGCAGCCTTAATGATTTAGAACAACATTGATTGTAATCATTTTTGCAGGAAACCAGAAAAATAGTCTCAGTCTGGTGGGAAAAATGTACAAGTACATGTAAGTACAATTGTAACCAGGCCTGTAGATGTAAAGCCTGATATAAAATAATGCAACGGTTTATGCTTTAATGGCCGTGGGATCGCTTTTAATGAGTTTCAATGGGGACATTGAGCCAACCCTTAAGGCTTTGACTGTCCGTGTTTTGGCACATAGATTATTATATACTTATTATAGCAGGCTACACTTCCATATTTGTGAGGAAAAATGTGAAGAAAACAGGGCAAAATGAACACTGGGAAAAGCAACAAAGATAACTTAAAGTGGAAAAAAGTTGGGGGGAATGTAAACTCACAGCACCTTCTCTCCTATAACTAGTAGAGTTAACTAACGAGACCAAAGACTGGCCCTTTCCTTCTCGTGGCTCCGGCAGACTGAAATTCTTTCCCCACTTGTTTCTATGTGGAGCGGCGCGACACACATTCCCTTCTGGTCATGACCCGTGAATTCATCTGATTGAACTTTGACTCACAAAGTCACGGGGCTCTCCTTTATTCTTGTTTCACAACTGCATGGCCAAACACTACAACCAGCAGAGAAGAAGAAAAGATGCTGACTGTGTGCAGTGAGAGCTTACCAGTGACAGAGGTCCTTATCTGCTCAAGTTACATTACTGGTTAGACACTTTAATCCAAAACAACTCACATACTCAATACTGTGGGCAATCTCCACAGGAGCAATTTGGGGTGAAGTGTCTTCAGGGGCACAACGACATGCTGACTGTAGTGGGGTTTGAACCTGTGCTCCCCTGATCTGAACACCAATGCACTAGTCCACTGCGCCACATCCTCCCTACCATAGGTTACCATATGAGCTAGACTGAAGCCTGCAGAACAACAAAACAAACATTGATATAGCAATTTATTAAAGATCAACTCACAGTTTCACTCGTAATCTCAAAAAAAGTAAACTTTGTGAGTTGTTCAATTAAATAAATGCAACTATACTCTATTTAGTTTATATCTGTTAGGCAAGGCAAGGCAAAAAAATAATCTTTTAGCTTTTTAAACTCTGCTTTAGCATGTTTTACTTGAACAACAGACTTATAAAATGCCACTATAGCAATATGATATGAGCTGAGTTATTCGCACAATCAAAATCCGGTACATTAAGGATGTCCTAGATGAGTATCCATAGGACAATTGTTGCACATGCTCAGAAGCAGACATTAAAAGAATGATAGTGGTGGGTGCAGCGCAAGAACCCAAGAATGCTGGGAAATCAATGCTGGAAAACTAAAGGACATCTAAAGCAGTTCAGAAGCTTTAAATCTAATAGACAAATGCTAGTGAGCAGAAATATAAGGGTAGCAACTAAATTGGTATGAACTTAAACTAGATTCATGAATTTACTAGCCAAAGTTGTAGTAATGTCGCAAATAGGGCCTCACACTCCTCTCCATACACTTAAAGCTACAACCTTAACGCATGGACCCCAGCAGCCCCTGCCTGCAGCACAATGACATCATGTGACTGCTCTTTGATCAGCTCATAGATGCTTGCGAGCATCACGGCTCTGTTCTCCCATCTCACTTTCATGTTCATCTCACAGCTAAGACACACACACATGTAGATATGCAGACACCAGGATATATATGGTGACAAGATATTCATGTACACTCTTATTACAAAGTGTCACACCCAGAAACAAAGCAGTGTATCATCCGGTGTTTATTTGTCAATTTGGGGGTTACTAATCAAACATGGAGTATTTAAAGCCAGAACACCTGCAACAATTCTCCATTCATTCATACTTTTCAACAAGACTTTCAAATAAAATTAAGTGTCTAAAACCGTATTTTTATTTTATTTTTTATTTAACCTTTATTTAAACAGATAAAAGCATTGAGATAGAATCTCATTTGCAATGCTGACCTGGCCAAGAAGGCAGCAACGTTACACATAAAATACAGAGAACATAACTAAGAAAACAAAAGAAAAAAAAGCAGTCACTGTGCACATTAGGACAGTAAGAAAGGTGCACTACTTATTACTTCAAGAGCAGCTAGTGGTAAGGACAACTTCAATTTAAAACATGCTATTGAGACAAGTGCCGTCAGTTTGAGGCGTGATTGAAGGTCATTCCAAGACCAAGGACCATCATAAAAGATTTCCCAGCCTCAGTCCGCACAGCAGGAACCTGGAACCGTATCCAAGCACTCGATCTGAGGTTGTAAGAGTCACAAACTGGAGCAAATCTGGCACATATGTAATAATAATAATAATAATAATACATAATATTTATATAGCGCCTTTCACGAAACCCAAGGTCGCTTTACA
>NW_011357332.1:0-562 GCF_000735185.1 Notothenia coriiceps
AGCTCAATCAAAGTAGGATTTGCCTCCTCTTTGCCCCCCTCGTGACTCCAACAGGACTCTAATGTCTTTGTCAGTCTTACTCCAACAGGACTCTAATGCTGACGCTCCAGGAAGTGCTGCTAAAATGGACACTGATTGCTGAGTTCTCACAGCTGTGGGGCCACGCCCCTTTAATTAGTTAACTCTCTGCAGCTGGTGGCATAGCCGTGGGAACATGTTTCAAATGGGGGGTGCTGTGGGGATGACACCAGGGCCGGTTTTGACCAATTTGCTGCCCTAGGCAAGATTTTAGCTGGCAATGAAAAAACCTCTACAAAAGACCAATACACTACAAACAGAGAAACGTATTGATATGGTGGACAGCTTATATAAAAAGGCTTCAAATGTATTTAGTATTGCATGAACATGTTTTAATTGGGGGGTGGACTTCACATCCTCTAAGGGGATCCGGGGGTGACCCCCCGGGAAGATTTTTCTTTAACATTTTAAAGTAAAATACTTCAATCTGGTGCACTTTGAGCGCCCAATTACTAGAGACTGATCTAGGGGATACAACTCTAAA
>NW_011357332.1:593-11618 GCF_000735185.1 Notothenia coriiceps
TACCAACGTACCCCAACAGTATTCAATCAGAGAGACCAAAAGACGCGACCCGATTACGATGTACATATCTACGTTACGCTCCTATTTATTTTTACCGCCGAAAGTGTTTTCAAAAAACCCTCAAACTGCCCCGCACAAACGTAAGGCGGGTCGGTATCTGTGTCCCTTGGAAAAAGAGCGTGCTTTTCAGAACGAGAGATCGAGTCTGCATTTTCCTCCCAATTTTTTTCCCAGCCCACCCCCACCCCCAACCACCCCCCGCCACCCACAGAGATCTTGACTTCCACACCCACACATCAACCGGCGCCTGCAACACGCAACCCACCACTTGCCGTGTACCGAATTCTCAGATCTCCCAACGAGCCACCTTGGAACAACCACCCTCTTTTCATGCAACACCTCACACTGCCGGATAACTACACCACACAGATCGATGTACCGCTTTCTCTTGCAGAACATATAGTCGCGTAGTGTCGCGCTCCAGTTTAAGCCTCCTTAAATCCCAAGGACACTACACAATTCTACTAATCAAATTTTACGATTAAAGTACATAGATTCAGTATGTAAGTAGAGTACTAACCACAAACATGGTTTATGATGCCGCACCTTGCTGTATAACGATACACAAGCGTGACGTCGAGTCTTACAAATCCACTAATGTACAGTTAGAAAGAAGAGAGACACCTCCATTGGCCAATACACTGTCCACTTACTTACTTCTTCAACCAAGTGGACACACCTTTTTTTACGACGGGAGACGCACTGTCGTGTCACACAAATACGCATGCTGATAGACAGTCCCTTATGCGTATCATTCAGTGTTACAAAAGTCTCTTATATTCAGGATATAAAAAGTTTCTATGGTTTGCATAGGTGTACTGTGAAATAACTAGTCAACCGTGACAAGTAACATATAAATGCTGAGACTCAAGCAAGAGAGTAGCGACTGGAACAAAAACGTATCGGAGGCTTGATCTAATCAACTTGCTCGAGGAACGTATTTATCCTCCACGCCCGTCTTGCTATAACATCCTCGTCAGTTACACAATGTACGACATGGTACGTGACGTCTCGAAGGTTAAGCGCACCTACAACACACCCTCCAACGCGGCTATATCCTTCCCGAGACGCCGAGAGAGTTGACTAGATTGATTTGATAGATATAGTCGCTGTCAGATCTATACCCAGGAACATATCATAGCCGATACCGCGCGCTCCGGGGCCGAAAAAAGGGAGAGGTGGAGATGAGGAGGTGTCGGTGTTCTGGCCGTTTACTCGGAAGGCTTCAGTAGAAGCTGCTGGGAGTCCCAGCAGCTTCTACTGAAGCCAGTCCCTAACTCCGGGGACTTCCGGCCGGGGATTTTGGGCGGCAGTATACGCCGTGAAGTTGTTTGCGGCCTTCCAGTAAACCCAAAGCAGAAGAAGAAGAAGTGACGTCAGCGGCTTCATTTGCCTAATCCACCCCCAGGAACTAATTTCCGGTGTGAACGCGATCTGTACTTAGTTCTGAGAACTAAAGAGTTCTCAGGAACCTTTGTGGGAAAAGTACTTGGTGTGAACGCGCCTAATGTAATTCCAAACTTGCCTCAAAGCCTGTCTTCTTGGTACTGAAAAAAAAAGATCTGCTGATCAGCTCTATGATAAGAACAAGGTGGTTTTCTTACACATCGCTCCAGTACTGCAATGTTTGTTTTCAACATTTCCCATGCTAAATGATATGAGCAATGTGTAAGTCTCACTTTAATTGCAAAGTGTGTAATTAGTCAGATGTAGGATGTAATTAATTTGAGAGTGAGAGGCGGATGCATCAAGCGCTGCATGTTGCACCTTTGCGGTTGCAAATCAATATAATCAATGGGAAGTCCTCAAGGGTACAGACGGTAATACATGTGGGCGAATGCACAACACGTAGGTTTAACTTAATTCATATGACTTTGTTAGGCAGTGCTTGAATGGGTTGTATTAGAGCAAGTGATTGCAGTATATAAGACGGACAGGAGAGAGATTATAAAAACAGGATTTCCATTTAATATGATTTTAGCGCTGTACTTTACCACCAGGTGTCACTGTTAACTAACAACAGCCGGGCAAATCCCTCCCCTTCTCTCCCTCCATGCTTCCCTTCCTCTCTCTCTTTCCCTCAATCCTTCTTTCTCTCTAAAACAAAGTAATTGCCTGCAGCACAGTTCAGAGTCTCATACTCTGTCTGACGCAGATCAGGCACACACAGCCAGTCAATCATTATTCTCCACCTCAACAGTGAATACCTTGTGTTGTTCAAGGAGTCACTGAAACCTGCTGTTGACCCTAGTGTGTGTGTGTGTGTGTGTGTGTGTGTGTGTGTGTGTGTGTGTGTGTGTGTGTGTGTGTGTGTGTGTGTGTGTGTGTGTGTGTGTGTGGAGAGAGGCAGTTTGGGATTATATTGATATGCCAGACGCACAAGACCAGTGACAGACATCAATCTCGCATCCGTCAACTTCTGTCATCTATAATTCAAAAGCAGCCAGTCAGAGGTCTCGGTGGGGTCTTCTCGCATCTTTGCAAGAAGACCCCACCGAGACCTTGAGCAGCATTTGTTTTATCATTGATTCAGTTATTCATCTAATTGGTTTTGTCTGTCTTGTATGTGCATTTACAAGCACATGTGAGTACTGTATGCTCAATCCATGGCCACAATAGGGGTTTGGGTTAAATTAGATTAGGTCTGCAGTGAGCGTGAAGATACAAGTTTGTGCTCTCCAGATTTTCACATTTCTGCCGGTCTGACCAAAGTGCTATAAGAATGTTATTGCTCTGCAATTTGATACCCGCATCCCTTTCTGCTGACGGATAGAAAGCACAGCAGAGGAAGATGAAGACAGAGAAATGAAAGGGTGTGAGAGCGACAGAGTTAGAAGTCAGTTAAGCCATTTATTCAGCCCGTGCCGTAGAGAGAAAGACAATCTCTTTTTCAAGGTAAGACTCAACCAAGGAGGCAGCAAATGAAAACCACAGTGCTAAATCCTTTGAGTATCCTAAAGGGAGCGTTTACGCTTAGGTTGAAAGAGACTGACAAGCCCAAGCCCAAGTCCAAGTGAAAGCTATGATCTCATTTGGATTTCCTCAATTTACCCTGGCTTCAATTGCTGTAGGAAGGGGAGATGTAAGGAAAAGGGGGAAGTACTCCCAAGTCATCAATAACAGGCCAGCCTCATTCCCAGGGCGCCAAATACCAACATTTTGTCAAAGCCCTCTGATACGGACCCACAATGCACCTCAAGTATCTGTATTAGACACGGCAGGCTTTCAAGGAACTTCAATTGAAACCCATCTTCTGCGATATTAGATGCTAAGGAAGTCAGGTAACGGTAGTATAACGAGCAAAAGAGTCTGCATAGGTTGGAAAGATCAACACAAGCGTGATGGAAAAACACTACGTATGGTATACCTGACCTATAGGTCAAATGGACTAAAATCAACCCAAACCACCATTTTTTACCAAAACTAACGAACATTAACCACATGTGAGCACAGCAGAGTGTTACAGGTCGTCTACTCACTCAGTGGAGGGACACGTCCATTAGTGAAGAGTTGGGAATGATGAGAAGTTGGTTCAACCTGTGAGGAAAAATGGAAAATACAGATATGGTCAGAATAGGTATATATATTGTATATAATATATATTTTTTCAAAATACCAAACAGATCATGCATTTTAGCCATGCTTCATTTCGCTCTATTTTGCTCTCCTCCACCCTGTCTTTGAGAGCAAAATAGAGCGAAATGAAGCATGGCTAAAATGCATGATCTGTTTGGTATTTTGAAAAAATATATATTATATACAATATANGAGCTTCCACCTGTAGGCTTGAGGGTTAGTTATTCGATCATCACTCATCGTGCTATGTATATCTATGGAGTGATGATGCCCGAGCCTAGTCGCCAAACTTAACTATATGCTGCTTCTAATAAACATGTTAAAGAAACACGTGAGTTGTCTGATTGAACTTTATAACTTAGGGTTTAATGTAATTGGAAAACCATTGTGACAGTGAAAATACAATAACAACTCAGGAGGGAGCCAGTCTAGATTTCCTTTTGAGAGCCACCAGCTGCAGAGTTAACTAATTAAAGGGGTATGGCCCCACAGCTGTGAGAACTCAGCAATCAGGTGTCCATTTTAGGCAGCACTTTCCTGGAGCGTCAGCCAGACAAAGACATTAGAGTCCTGTTGGAGTAAGACTGACAAAGACATTAGAGTCCTGTTGGAGTCACGAGGGAGGCAAAGAGGAGGCAAATCCTACTTTGATTGAGCTAAGTATCTCTAGTATTTTATTTTATTTGTTTTTTTAGCCCCTCATGCTATAATCATGTGTATTTTCTCCATTCCTGTTTATGTGTCTTCCCGCAATTATCACTGGCCCCGTGTATCTCCTAATCGATATAACCGGCCTGCTCTCGTCTATCCCACATGCTCCACTGAGATCCAACATCTAGTTTCAGGGGGCCTGTGGAACTGCCAGTCAGCTGTTCCTAAGGCTGACTTCATTTCTGGCTACGCTTCCCTGCAGTCTCTGGATTTCCTTGCTCTCACTGAGACCTGGATTACTCCATCCAACACATCCACCCCAGCAGCTCTCTCCACAGCATATTCCTTCTCCCATACACCCAGACCCTCTGACAGAGGATGTGGCACTGGTCTCCTGCTCTCTCCCAAATGGAGCTTTTCCCTCTTCAAGCTACCTAACTTCACTCCTTCCACCTTTGAATTCCATGCCGTCACAGTAACCCATCCTATACAATTAACCATTGTTGTTCTCTACCGTCCACCAGGCGCCTTGGGGGACTTCTTGGAGGAATTAGATAATCTCCTCTCACACATCCCTGAAACTGGCCCTCCCACTGTACTTCTCGGAGACTTCAACCTCCAGACAGGGAAGATAGCTGAACTAACATCTCTTTTAACCACCTTTGCTTTCTCACTGTCTCCATCCCCACCAACTCATAACGCTGGCAATGTCCTTGATCTCATATTCTCAAGGAACTGCACTACTTCTAACCTCACTGTAAACCCGCTTCACACATCNTTGTCCCAAGTTTCTGCCTGACAGATACTGTAGCGGTTTTGAGATTTAAAATCACAATTTCAGTCAGATCAACTACAGAGCATTTCTACAGAGTACACACACTGAAACAGAGAAGTCTAAAAACAGAATGTTACTGACACAATTCTAGAAGTCACCAGTTGTTATCCTGTCAATCCTGACCATAAGACTAGACAAGCTACATCAGGCCATCTACTGGCACCTAAACCCAGGACCAATCTTCTGAAATCTTCTGTGACTTATAGAGCTATAAAGGAATGGAACTCATTGCCAAACTACCTTGCTGACATAGAGTCCAGAGCCTCTTTCAAGAAGAGATTGAAGGGCCATCGACTAATGACCATGTACCCTTGTGAGCTGTGAACCCTAATTTAATTGAATTTGATCGCATGTTGTTGATGATATTGGTGATGTTTTTAATGTTGTTAATGATGTCAGGACTTATGTCCTAAATGTTGCTGTATTATTCTTGTATTGTTTTAAGTGTCTGACCCCAGGAAGAGTAGCTTTTGTCGAGAGCAAAAGCTAATGGGGATCCTTAATAAACATAAACATTTGGTGGGGTAATTGGATCTAAAAAGGGACATGCCACAAAGTATACATTTTCAATATTTGCACGCTGAGGAGAGCCAGCAGCTGGCCTACAGGCAACACTCAAACATTGTTGCCTTTTGCACACTGCTTTCACATTTCTGGGCAGCGCCAACACCCTGGACTACATGCTGGCCAAAGAAAAGAGTCCACTCCCGCTGTTTCTCTGTGATTGTGCCCTACAGTGAACACTCATAAGCATTTGTACTGCACAATAACTGGCCTGCAGTGTTCCCATCTGTTCACTAAAATGTGTGAAGCCAGGTGTGCATGTACGCATTTGTTTGCTCCTTTTATTTGGAATCAAATTGTGTTATTAATGCTAATTTGCACTGTGATGTTGGCCTCAGTCAGAGCTTGTACTCGTTCACACACACATACTGAAAACCCTTAATGGCTTTCATGTCAGCGATCATTCTGTACGGAGTGGGTGTCAATATTTTTAAAGGGTTGGATATTTCATTTTGGATGGAAACTCTTTAGTGCCTTGCTCCTATTAAACCTTACTACATAGGGGCCCCCTGGCGGAGCTGGGTTCAGGTGTTTTATGGGCCCCTTGCCTATAAACTTGAACAGATAATGTCAGAGCTGTCGAGTGGGAGGAGGAGGACACTTTTGAGTGATGGAATTAAAAGAACCATAGGGCAGAAACTACAAAAGGTAACATCGATCCACACACAATTAATTCCATCAATCCCGCTACAATAATGCCTCACCTGCATCTGAGATTCAACCCATACCTCACTTATTATATCCTGATGTTATAACAGCAGCTCACTGGAGATGAATGGGACAAATTGTACAATAACTAGCCAATTACTGCAGTCCAATAATGCAACTCCACGGAGACCCCGCCTTTTCACCTACCCCTCTCTTTCTTCTACAGCAAATTGGGGCTGTGTACAGGTACAATGACTGGAAATCAATGTTGTGTTTGTTCGGGATGGCAGTTCCCACCTGCCTGTGTGCTGTCTTTTGTTTCCCTATTAGAAGAGAAGCAGCGTGTTGTGTCGTCTGCACTTACGCTATTAGAGAGAAGCCCATTGATTATGTGTATGGAGATGTGCTGTACGTTCCAGCAAGACAGAAGTATTTATGTAGGTTTGTCACATTGAGAAAGAGTTGCCTGCGTATATAAGTAAAAGTATTATTGGCACAATGTGCTTAAAGTATGAACAGTATTTGTTCAGCGGATAAATGGCCCATGACTAATATGTCGTTATATGTTACATTAGTAGAATGTCAAAAATGATGTAGTAGTTAAAGTAGCATTTTGCCGTACGAGGTGAAGCAGGTTTACTCTAACCTTGAGGTACAGTACATCGGGTTGGAAGCAGGGATTTGTGGAGGAGAGCTGTATGCACTTAAATTTACTTTTAAAAAAAGATAATCATAGCAAAAGTCTCTATCAATTCACCACGGTAAATATTGTCTTCATCTCAAGATATTTGATCCGTGATGGCTCTTTTGTAGTCGAGGTTATGGCAATTTGAAAGAAAAAGAGCTGGTGTCTGGTTTTACAAACTGTGACATCTATACAATGAGCAAATCAATCACAAGCTGTCAACAAGTAGCAAACCACAACTGAGTAACTTTGTTTTGTGCAGGGTTTACTCTTAACTCTGGTCTTAAAATAACCCTTCTCCCTATGGAAACATTGCATTTCTGAGTGTCCACTTCATCTTAACATTGCATGACTTTACAGACTCAACATTCACAACCTCTCCACCAGTCACACACAACTACACACACCCCACCACTGCTCCACAGTTCCTAACCTCACTCACGGCCACTACACCAACACCACACGTGCACACATGCAAATACAAGTGCCTCCTCTCACCAGAGAGCGCACTCAGGTACACGCATACGCTCGTCATCCCGCTGCTCATCTCTATTCCCCCGGCTGTCCAGTCCAGTCCAGGTTGGTCGTCTGGAGAGTGGAGGCAGGCTGAACCTGTCCACTCTGCTTACTGTCATCGTCTGGCAGCAAACCTACAGGGTCAAACACAACTTCACTTCCTCCCAGATGCCTCCGCAGGGCTTGATTGATCCTGCCTGGCACTGTAGAGGCCACTGGAAAGGAGAAGGGAAACTGCAATCCTCTGCAGATAGGGCAACAGATTGGGGTCAAATTGCAATAAGCATTGGATTCAGTTGATGGATTAATGGATATGTTGGGGGATGAAATAATTATGATCAATCGATTGTTCTCTAAGGGTTTGTGCACGGTAAACACGAGACATGCATGAACTGCCACAAGCCAAAGAAAGTTACCAAGCAAATGTATGAGTGTGGAGCCAGTGACCATGAATACAAATATATTCTTAATAACTGCCAAAAGAATTACAAAGAAGTTGGGACACTTACTGTTGGGTTGAAAATACTCGCTGGAGATTTTTTTTCAGCCATTTTGGCATTTGATACTTAAGTAAGAAGAAACATTTCCAATATTTTTGGCGGTCGGCATTAAAATTCCCTAACATCCTCCTTCATGCCTCCGATTAGCCCTGGCAGCAGGGACTGCAATCCATCGCTACGTGTCTCAGTGAAGAGCTTAATGAGTGGGATCATTCAACGGCGATTGGCAGCCAATAACAAGCTGGGTACAATGGCAGTTGTTGGTATAAATTTATGCTAAAAAACAAAAGAAGCATTTCTGGGATAACATTTGCGTGAGTGCAGTGCACAATAATAATAATAATAATAAATGGGATCTATATAGCGCTTTTCTAGACCCAAAGACACTTTACATTACGAGTAAGGTCGACAAACAAAACAAGAACAAAAACACAAACAAAAACAAAAACAGAAAAGCAGTCAGGAGGATGTTGGTTCATCAATGATTTAATTGTAGATTACTTCATATTAAAGTATTGACATATTAAATATCCATGTTTCCAGGAATAAATCTGAGCAAATTGGAAATGACACAGCATCCCAAATGACTGCAGATATACATTCAGGGTCTAAAGGCAGGATACAGTTGAATGCCAGTGTCTGTATGTGAAAACATTCTGGGGCTACGCTACATGTTGACGTGCAACATGTACATTGCTTTGTCAGTTCCTGTGCAGCCACATCATTTCATTTGTTACATTTGGTCACATTTGCCCACCAGGGACATTTCATTTTCCAATCTCACTTTTGTGGGTCTTACATGTTTTAAGTCCAACGTTAGGTCAACCAATCTGCCGTTAGCACTTCAAAATCACTGTCAGCTCAGCGTGGAAGTTAGAATAAAGTAAAAATGGCAGCCGGGGGAGGAAGGTGGGCTCATTAGATGTGAGCAACTTGTGATCCCTGTCGCTAACACACACCTGCAGTAAGGCGGCTTCTCAGCACTTCCAAACATCATGGGATGTTCGGAGGGGATGCTGCAGGCTTGGCCTTGGAGGACGGGTCGACTGCAATTCCAGATGGCCGGTCCAACTCTGACACAGGAGTGCTGACGCCTCAGGGAGAGGCTTAAAGGTTTCTTAAGATAGAGAAGGAGTCTCTGGGCTTTGAGGGGTTCTGGTCATTAAATTGTCTCTTCATCCACAGACAACAAAATGTACGACAGCCTCAATACACGGGCCAAAGCTTTGTGAGTTCCAGACAAGGCTCGGGTCACCAAATTGCACCTGCATTGTTACAGCTTACATTTTGAAATATTTTTTTGAAAAGAAACTTTGCACCGCTGTAGCTATGACTGATGAGAGCCTTAGCAAATGTCTCACACTCTCCCAGGCTGAAAGGAGTCCACAATGGCAACCCAAACAATGTGAATTAGGGGATGGAGCAATAGTGCATTATTAGCACTCTGTTGCCATGGAGCCCCTGTTGTTAAAAGTAGCACCTATAGTTGTTATATCCGTAAAAGCCGGTGAAATAACAAAATTATTACTTTTTTGGACCCAGATGTGGAAAATCGGGCACACTAAAGCAAACAAACCAAGAGTGGAATTGCCACACTAAAGCAAACAAACCAAGAGTGGAATTGCTCTTGCTGCACTGTCACAATAGCCTGGATCCAGCCCCGTGAAGCACTCATTTTGAGTATCTTCATTAACCTCATTAACCACATTGTCATTTGAATGTGTCTTTGGGGCTGCCCTACCAAATTCATTGTCATCATCACTGGTGGCAAGATGGTTTCCGAGCTATCACGCTGCATGCGAGCGGCGTCCAAACCGCAAATTAGCCAGTCTTTTCACAGCACTTCGATGCTGTTGCGCTCAAACACTTTAAAACTGCCAGATATCTGAGTCAGAAAAAACTGGAGTCATCACAATTGAGTGGAATTGAGAGAGAAGAATTAGTGGCAAAGGATACATACAACTGCTGTTAAACTGTTACTCTCTAACCCAAATGCTGTGTGGAGGCCGGACACAGCGGGAAATAATAACCACTGAAATAACCCTCATCTGATCACATCCAGTAAAACGTTGATGTTGTGGTATATTACACATAAATGGTGTATAGCATATTCAACAAAAATGCAATAAATACAGATGCAACTGAGCCTCTTATTGGCTACCATTAACATAATGCACCATCAGCCTGGCTACCTTTCTTTGGCCTAACATTGCTAGCAACATTTAAATTGATTAGACTGTAAAACAAACAATTTTATACGATATCAGACCTAATTTGTCTTCTTTACCTAAGCGAACATTACGGTTTGTTTTCACCGTAACCACAAAAGTATTAAATGGTATCTCGTTAAAACATTTTCTGCTAACAAAGCGCGCAGCTGATAACAACCCTGGTCGACCAAACCATCCACTCTGATCTAACCTCTCTTTCTTCATATATTTTTCGGAATATTAATGACACTACATTAATAATTAATATTATAAAATATATCTGACTTTAAACCATACTTGTCAACCCTCCCGATTTTCGCGGGAGACTCCCGATTTCATTGCCCTCTCCCGGTTTCCTCCCGGGGTCATATTTCTCCCGCATTTCTCCCAATTTCTGACAAAATCAGATTTAGTCAGGACTGTTTCCACTCAGACTTTAATACAGCTACACCATTGTTTGGTTTCCATGGTAACACGTCTCTTTAGTAGCGCGCAACTGAAAGTCTGAGAGGGTGAGGCAGATAGTCACAGAAAACAGAACAAGAATCGACAACTACTCTACTCTCTGACTGCGGTCAAGCCAGCCTCCAATCGGGAAAACCTAATCAAGCCATGCCGCCCGCACGTGATATTGCGGTGCGCGAATATCCTATGCATTACGGTAGAGTCAAAACAAATCATCCCTCTGTGTTTAGATGAGAATAAAACAAAAAAAATCAGGACATTCTGATGTAGAGTTTCAAAATAAAAGACCTTTGAAGTCTCATGAGCTATCACTCC
>NW_011357332.1:11629-14427 GCF_000735185.1 Notothenia coriiceps
CCCCCCCCATTTTGCATTTTGAAATGCTCCCGATTTCTGTGGTCTCAAGGTTGGCAAGTATGCTTTAAACACACTTTGTAGGAGGTTCTGCCTTGTTATCACACTCCAAGCTATCGTTGACGGCATCATTAATATGTTATATTTTTCTATTATGCATAGGTGTAAATTATGTTATGTACAGCAATTACCCACTGAATCTAAAAAAGTGAGTGCAATTAATAACACATGGAGTCATCCCAACTTGCTGTTAATTAACCCTTGCACTTGTTAAATCATGCATTCAGTGAAATATTAAGATGACTTGCTTCCTGAGAAGGAGTGGTTCAATTATAAATATACATTATGTAGATTTTACATATGAATATAATATGAAACACACATATTATTAGCTCTTCAAGGGCGCTCGGCCTTCACCACGTTTCCATTCAGACTGCAGACAGAAAGGCGCAAAGTAGACACATATAACAATACTCTCTCTATCTCTTTTTATATAATACACAAAAGCAACAATAATTTATCTGACAGAGCCGGTGAAAATGATGAAAGCCGAGAACACAGACTCAAATTGACATGGCCTACATTCTGAAGCGTCTAATGTCAACAAGTGCTATTTAAAGTATCACCGCAATGACTCCTTACACGATTGTGATTGCACTTGCTCCTATTGTCCTCAGTGATGATGATAATGCCAGCTTGAGAGTCATAAAAAAAAATTGTTACGCATGCTGCATTTGCTTTTATTGCTCACGTGTGCTCATTCTCCCCACAGTCTTACTCAAAGACTCAAGATAATAAGGTTGCCAGAGACATTTGAATGAAAATTGGCAATGTTGGTCAACCAATTTTGTCCAGACTATAATATCTGTGTTGGATGTATAGCCATTATATTTTGTAAATACATTTATTGTGCCATGAGGATGAAGCCCACAGATTTTGGTAATGCGGCGATTTTTAATATAGTGCCAAAATGAGGCGAATCTTTGTGGTTTTTGAGTGACATTTCTCAACAACTATTGTATGGATTGCAATGACATTTTAATGCAGATATTCATATTCAAAATGGACGTCTGTTAAAGTGGACCTATCATGCTATATTTGAATAATATAGTGTAGGACCATACCTATATAAGGCATATTTATACTTTTTATTTTTCAAAATACCAAACAGATCATGCATTTTAGCCATTCCTCATTTCGCTCAATTTAACACTGTCTTTGCATCATGGGCTGATTCTGTGAGAACAGCACCATCTACAGGCCTGACATATGTACTACAGCGTCTCCAGCGCTTTCCAACGGCAATGTCCGTGGCTGTCTCCTCCTGATTGGTGGAGTTGGCCCAATAGCCGTAGCGCCACTTCTGTGACGTCATAGAAGTGTTCAAATGTGGATCAGTCTGTATCAGATCCGTTGCAGCCCCTTTTTAAGAGATTTGGGTATGGAGGAAAATAGAGAGGGTTGTGTTTTCTGACACTTGGTGAGTTCCCTGGAACACCGGGGACACATAGTCATGTAGAAGACGTACAAAAGTGCATTTTGCATGATCGGTCACCTTTAACTATTCATCAAGTATCACGACAGGAAAATATCCCACCTGGTTTTTAACCTTTGGAGACTGAACAGATGCAAAAGCCATGCCATTCTTATAAGCTGCATTGTGTTGTAACGGCTATCATGGTAAACATAGATTACCATAAGCATGTAAGCAACGTCATTGTGAGCAGAATGAGAGAGTACATTTTTTCTTATAGAGCTCTGTAATTCTCCATATTTATTACTCAAAAGTTAAACCCCTAAGTATTAGCACGCAAAGCTGCATTGCATGAATGCAGTTTGCTGGCTGTGAATCCCTGTGCCTTGTTGCCTTATGAAAATAGCACTTGATAAACTGTGACATATTTACACACATCACGGTTTGAGTCTTTTACAGAACATAGAAAGGTTTTGTCAGCTTTCGAGGCACTGTGAGCACAATAATGTCAAGATTTTGTCTCTGTAGTGAGACGTATGCATGAGAGTGGAAGCAAAGGAATGTGTGTGTCTCTTTGTGTGCATGCATATGTCCTTATGTGTGTACTTTATCCACCTTTATCGTTAAGCCTGTGCAAAAGCATGAATGCACATTGTGTGTGTGTCCAAATGAGGGCTATAGTATGAATGTGTGTTTTGCTTCTTGGATGTGTGTGTGTGTGTGTGTGTGTGTGTGTGTGTGTGTGTGTGTGTGTGTGTGTGTGTGTGTGTGTGGGAGGCCTGTTGCTGGCCATCCAAGCAGACAGGTGTCAGGTCGTATCAGCGCATCGCTCCAGTGACCAGGTGGAAACCTGGAGGAGAAAAGGTGAATCACCGGGCCACACTGGGGCAACAAAACTGCTCGGCTTAGTCTAGCATTACCTAAACACACACATACACTGATGTGGACACACTCACTCACACACACACACACACACACACACAGTCACTTAAAGTCACACGCAATGATAGAAACACACCTACTCACACATATGATTGCGTGACTCAGTTAAGAATGAGGTATGTAGCTGTAGAGAAGCACACACGCACACGCACGCACACACACACACACACACACACACACACACACACACACACACACACACACACAGTTATCAAAGGGGATAGAAGAGGAGAGGAGACGAGCACCGTGCTGAGAGAGTAATGGGAACGCTGACTGAGGGAGGTTACTTGACCACACACACACACACACACACACACACACACACACACACACACACACATACACACAATCAAGCACGCCACTACTCCACCCCAAACATCTGGCT
>NW_011357332.1:14478-31836 GCF_000735185.1 Notothenia coriiceps
GAGAGTAATGGGAACGCTGACTGAGGGAGGCTACTTGACCACACACACACACACACACACACACACACACACACACACACACACACACACACACACACACACACACACACACAACACACAACACACACACACACACACACACACACACACACACACTCTCTCAAATAAAAATGGAAAGTATGGTAAACGTCCACATCAAATAATTAGCAGCTTGTTGAATTGAACACAAACACACACACACCATCTCCAGAGGGGCTGCGGGTGTGTGTGTGTGTTGTGTATTTTGTCACTGCTTGATGAGGAGAATGATCACTTTTCCCTTTTCTCCTTCCCTCCATCCCTCATTTTCTCACTCCTAATTAATTTACCCACACACATACACACACACAAACACACACACTGTTGTGAGGATAATTGCCGCGGCAGTGATGCTGGCTAATGACAGGAGAGTGGAGCAGAAATAACAGCGGATGGGGCACCAGCGCTGATGTTCCCTTCAACATATCTCCGCTCCGTCACACTCACCCCTCCTCCCTCTCTTTCCCACATGCACACACACTCCTACACCGATGTCTTTGCTCCCTGTTTTCCATTCGACCCCCTCGCACACGCACTCTTCCCGCCTCCTTTCTTATTCACACACTGCCTTCTTGTCACCTCGTCACTCCTCTCCTCCTCCGCCCAACGTCTACTTCTCCACTCCTCCTTCCGCCTGTGGGTGCCGAAGCGACGGAGGAGTGTCGGGGAGCCTCTGATCACGGCGGCCCTAAACACAATTGAGGGTGACATGTGGCGGGATGAGACCCGTGTACCGGAAAACCTTGGCATGGCCTGCCCCGCATTCTGCCCACCGCTTGCCTCGCCCTCTCCTTCTCTCTCTGCCTTTGTTAGAGTGTGTGTGTGTGTGTGTGTGTGTGTGTGTGTGTGTGTGTGTGTGTGTGTGTGTGTGTGTGTGTGTGTGTGTGTGTGTGTGTGAAGCTAGCCATCCTAATGGGTAGGAAATGTTACCAGCTCATTGGGCTGTGAAGGGCTGAACTCACCTTGAGTGTTCTGAGCGAGAAGAAAAGACTGAGAGGAATAGACAGGTAGACAAACATAATATACGTATATGATAAAAAATACCACTATCTCACACATAATGTATCTCTTTGCTCAACCCATGGAAAGAAGATAATGATGTGACATAATCAAAAACACAACTGTCACTATTCTATAAAAAAAAAATATTATGGTGTTGCATTACGTAATCTTGGGTACTTACTGTACTTCCATCGAAATTCAATTTATAGACTGAATTAGCCGTAATTGAGCCACTTGTCTTTGTCCTCTTTCAAACATGGTGTGTTTTTTGCATTTCAGCAAACCATGTTTGGCCACATGAAAAAAGCTGACAATGACAAATAGAGGAGCTGAAAGAAGCCGCGTCACCCTTCATCAGTCGCAAACCTCCTGGGTGGAAGCTGGGCTTGTGCCAGCGGAGTATCAATGCCTGTGTTCTTGGATGGAGATGTTGAACATTCACACATGGGTTGAAAATAAGTGTGCACATACTTTTGGCAATGTAATGTCCATCTAAAGCCTGGGGCAGGCAATAACATTTTCATGGGTGCAGCAAATATAAACGACAATGGCACCCTTTGCTGTGGTTTGACAGAGCCAATGCACACACACACACACAATACGCCCGAATGCACACACAAACACTCTCACCAGGCCCCAAATCGACTTACCGCCTTTCTGCTAATTACCTTTACATTTTTTACACTTCTGCTAACTCAAGCTCTGTTTCAGGCCACACCAGGTAATTGATTTCTCTGTGTGTGTGTGTGTGTGTGTGTGTGTGTGTGTGTGTGTGTGTGTGTGTGTGTGTGTGTGTGTGTGTGTGTGTGTGTGTGTGTGTGTGTGGTGGTCAAGTAGCCTCCCTCAGTCTGCGTTCCCATTACTCTCTCAGCATTGTGCTAGTCTCCTCACCCCCCTCTCTTTTCTCTTCTATCCCCTTTGATAACAGTGTGTGTTTGTGTATATGTGTGTTTGTGTTTGTGAGTGTGTCCCCATCAGTGTATGTGTGTGTTTAGGTAATGCTAGACTAAGCCGAGCAGTTTTGTTGCCCCGGGTTGGCCCGGTGATTCTAACCTTTTCTCCTAAGAGCTAATGGTTGTTCTGTGCGTTCAGTTCCCTGCATCTGAGGCAAACCTGCCAAGCACCAATGTGTTCAAGCACAGTGGACAAGAAATCTATTTAAATTAGTGCTGTTGTTCTCACTTGTCGAATATATAGTTTTGGTGCGTTGTGAGGGCGGGAAAAACAAGACTGACTAACTGACCACAATGTTTTGGCAGTGGAGAAGAGCGCAAGGCGAGCATCTCGTCTATCATAGCTTGAAGCTTCACGTCACATTCAATGAGAAAACTATCCACCGTGTGTCCCAGACCATTCTAGACCATGTTGATAAAACACACTGCAACTATTGGTGCTCTCTGTCTCGTCATCTTCAAGAGGCGAAACTGGTTAAATAAATGACCTTTTTTCTAATAGAAATAACACATTTGAATTGATTTTTGTTTCACTTTGAACTTTTAATTTGCAGCCATTTTCTCTTTCTCTCTTTTTGGGGGAGGGGGAATGTTATTACTCCGTCTCAAAGGGAGCAGACACATAGAAGCCGTAATCACAGCGCTTTGTGCAACACAGTCTATTTTGTTCTTTTATTCTGTCATTTAGCGAGAGACGAATTATCGGACAAGAATCAAATCGTAGTTTAATGACATGTCCTCAACCTGGGACCCAAAGTAACATTTACATTATTGATCACAAAGCTAAGATGCTGCAATTATGTGTGTTTATTCTCTGTGAAGAAGGACTGACAAAGAGGCCTGATTGCAAATTGAAGCTCTGGAAGAAAACTTTTAGATTCTGCTCCTGACCTCAAATCAATAGCACATGATTAAAGGTTTATTTGGTCAAATGTGCTCATAATTGCTGTCAGGTTCAGTCAACCGTTTCGATGAGACAGAAGAAGTACTGTAAGCTTGGCGGCCAGTATTTGAATAAATAATTGAATCACGCAATACTTTAGTCACCACTTGTTATAACTGATGCACTAAATTTTGATTTGAAGCAAAACGTAGCTCATTTGACCATGCTGTATTTAAGTTAAGTTTTCCCTTGAGGCTCTCTAGGAAATGAATCCTGTTTCTCCCCAGTGACAGCAGTCGACGAAATGAGAGCAAGCGTGATTCTGTAACTCCTCAGCAAATGAAAAGGACAGTAACTTGTCAGGTTGAGAGAAAACCGGGGCCTCTTTTGGCCTCGTCCTGATAACCAACGCATCGTTATTTACCTGTCAAAGCCAGCGCACAACACTGTGTTTGAGATAAACTTTTTTTTTTCCACCTCCCTCGATCCCAGCAGCGGGTGTAGCTTTACACAAACAGTCTGGTCCTGTAGGTGCTGCTGTGCATTCAGATATTTCTTTAATGTATTTCAGAGGTAATGTCAGGTCGCGACGCGCCTGACACTCTGTGGAGTTAACACGCAGTGGAGCTTCAAAGACCTGTCTTTTTCAAGTCGGAAGATGTGAGCTGCAATGGTCTCTCCCGTTTGGTGTCAGGGAGGTGATGTATTATGCAGCAGCGGCGCGGTGGGTCATGTTGTGTAAAGAACCAGGGGTACGTGGCACAACCTTGAGGAGGTTTGAAGATATAACTGGGTGCTGTGCTCCTTTGTTACCGAATCTATTCAAGCCAGAGTGGCTGCTCGACAGTGCAGGCTGCCCTCTGGCACATTTACCTGTAATACTGCTGAAAATCACAGCCACGAAGTAAAAAAACATTTATGGAAGACATTTATGTCAGAAACTGAGCCATATTTAAAGAGAAGAGAAATGTTGATATCCATTAAACCGATTGTAAAATATGTTTTTTTATAGAAAGAGGTAAGTAGATACATTTAGAAGCAAGTCAAAATGTTGTTTTCCAAAGAAGAAGAATACAAAGTGAACATGAAAGCAAATCGTTTTAAAAGAATAGTCCTCCTGAACCAGGATCTGAAAAATAGGAAAATCTATACTATTATAAATCAAATCATTTTTATTTCCAGTACGACACAGCACAGCAAGGCAGGTCATGACACTGAAGAGGGCATACAGTTTGGCTGCTCAGAGGTTTCCCATGCTTTTATAAAAGAAACCAATATTGCCGCTGTTTGAAAATATCAGCAACTATATATTCTCTGGAAAAAGGTCGATGTGATATTCTTCTGAGAGGCTAAAACCCCAAGCATCACGTTTGACAAGATGACATTGGATTCTCTCCACATCCCTCAGAGATCGTGGCCTTTGCATGAGCTATAGGTCAGAGAACTGCCATGTCCAGAGCAACATCTCCAAAGACTCCGCGCTCAATGAAGCATGTTTGTGGGGATTTTGAGGTCGTCAACGTCCTGCTGGAAGCTTCAAACTATACAAGCCGGGGTGAAGCCTCCTGTCAGAAGCAGCCGGATTTTCATCTCAAACCTCATGGTGCCTGAATGCCTCAATGCTTTGATGTCTCATAAGAATACAGATCCATTATAATTGTTTACAATGATCTCCGTGCCTCACTGACACCAACCACCATATGTGTGTCTTTTCCAATTACTTCCATCCATCGGCATATCAATTAAGAACATCTCTATTTGTCCATATAATATTAATGTGGCCCTACGCACATTATATAAGATATGCATGGCTATAGGTACAAGTTACAGAAATCTTAAACTTGGAAAAAGTTAAGTAAAGACGCAGACAAAGAAAATGTCATCTTAAAGTCGACGATTCTTAAATATTGGATGAGTAAGATCAAACATGAGCTGACATCATTTTTGCAAAGGGTTCAAGATGTCTGGACACAGATGTGCAGATGACCTGACATCTGACATCACCGAGGTGCAGACGGTCACAGCCAATGAAATATGAGTTAACAGAAAGGTAAAATCAAAGTGACATAAAGATTTATAAAAACTAAATAATGTTGTGCTTAAATCTGAATTAAAAAACACATTGCAGAAATGCATTTTTTTTGTACTACCGGTAATTATAAGTATTTTTTTTATCCTAATGCTCATGCCCTGTCACCCATTTATAATAATGAGGACGTGATTATTAAATAGGTACTCAGTAATTAAAAACTACTGACAGTATAATTTGAGTTGTTCCCTACCTAACCTTTTGTCTTCCGCCCTACTCATTAAGTATTTTATGAATACCACACTGAACAAACAGTTATTTTTTCGGATTTCATTTCTGTATGATGTATCAGGGTCAGGGTCTAAGGACAGAGGGCGGTGTATGCCGTACAGTATATTATTAAAAAAGTATAAATGAACTTTGATTGATGTACAAATGCGTCCCTCTCTCCCTAATCATCTTTTGTAATACTTACAATAGAGATTATATGATGTGTGATCCTAACAGAATCTCAGATATGTATGAGTCTCCAGTGCGTACAGTGATATAAATAGCGTGGTGGGAGCAGATACGTGGGAAGGAAGTGTTACAACTAGACAGACTTGAATCTACCTACTGTAGTTCTCCGCAGACTTGTACTATTTGCCAGACTTTGACAGTAACTGTTGAGCGAGGGCACAGTGTGTCTCCTTAAACCTAAACCAGGTTTGACCGGGTGATATTTTAATCACGTATGCACTATTTGAAATGTTAACAGCCCCTGCTGCAGCTGCTCCTGAAGCAGGAATAGAATGGAAAGCATGGCAACATATTTTATAAAAAAAACCCGGGCACGGAGTCAAGTGGCTCATTTGAATTTTTCATAGAAGCAAGAGCCATCATCATGCTTCTCGAACGGCCATTTGGATTATAATATCAGCCATTGTCATTCTAATTTAAACCATCTGCGGTTTCCATGGTGAAAACTGTGAGAAGCAGAGCCCACACACAGCGACTTGTCAGCAGTCATGAATATTTTTCATTGAACGCTGCCTGAGGAAGAACAAAAACATGTAGTGTCCAGCGGGCGCTCGCAGACAAAGAGCAAAAATGAAAAGCCACTTTAACTGTGGCTGAATTTATATTTATTTGTGTGGTGTCAAAATATCTTAGATTTGGATGCAAATGCCCCGTAAACAAACGACGTGGTTTCAGCTACTCTTCTCTGTTTAATCCCAAAGGTTTTGCCCAAATGTGACAGCAGCGTCAACGCAAACTGAAAACAAACCGCGCGCTATAATATTTGTCTGCGCTCGGCGAGACATTTCCAACAGCCTGGAAAATCCGATCAGTCTGGGAAAGTGGCCGACCCTTGCCACCGCGAATGAGATCTGTGTTCGCTCTAATTACTTTCTACAAGCAGTCTTCAAAGGCGGGACTGAGGCTGTCTCGGTCCCCGCAGAGATGGAGAGAAAACTGTTACCAGTCTGATGTTGTTACATCAGGGAAAGTGCAGAGGCTGTCAGGGATCCTCTCACACGTTAGACTGACAATTCAGAAACAACTCAATATAAAACCAACATTGATTTATTTGTCCATATCCTTCCTATGCAGGCACATTTACATTTTCAGGTAAAGGAATTTGGTTTAGAGCTTGTCAAAGATATTTTGGCCAATAGGATGCCATTGCCATCAATATTAATGAATAAATAAGTTAATTTAAAGCCGACATATTATGCAATTGTTTCGGGTTCATAATTATATGAAAGAGAAAAAAACCTTTGGAGGAAACTTTGGGATTTGATCATTTTCAGTCTATTTACATGGACAGAAACATCTCTGGGATTTCGAAAGCAAAGACAAATTGGTGTTTTACCACAGCTTTAGAGATTGCAATGAAATCTAAAGCCTAATGAATCTGTAAATACACACTACCCAAACTAAAATGATCAACCATCCATCTGCCAGAATTAGCCCTGCCCTGAAAGCTCAAAGGTCCCTGGAGGTTCTTATCATTTTTGCATACTCACTGCACAAAACCCCCGACTAGGCACAACGCGTTACCCGCCTTTAACATGCAAAGCAGATGTATGTGGCTGCATTCATTTTCAAGTTAATCTACAAATTTTTTACATTGCTGAAGAGTATTCAGCACAAAGTTATGATTAATAGCAGGATCATGGCAACAACAGAGGGGGGGATAAGGGTTGTGAGCAGCTCTCAGCAGTGGCCTGTGTGCATGCCCAGATACAGTGCGGCCTGCGGGCATGGCTCATGCTCCCTCACCCCCTGATTGACTGGAGAGCCATTGAAGTGAAGGAAAACTTGACATTATGTCTGAGAGCGTAACACAGATTGATAATAAGCCTGTCTGTCCGTGCATCCTTCATGCACTAACACTTGCATTTTATTTAAAAGGACTTGAGCTACATATATTCTGTTATGTATCAAACAACTCGGACTCATTGGAAATGACTGGATGTAGGAAAATACTTGTTATTACCTGTAATGGGATAATAACCCTGTATCCTATTCACCTTGAGTTACCTTAAAGCACTAATTAACATTTTTGTGAATTCTTGGGGATGTTTACACAATGCATCAAAAAAGTGTTGTGAAATAATTAGTTTTTTGCCAAGGCAGGCGCAGTAATTTTGCCATTATTGAAGCTTCAAATAAGGTAAAAAAAATATAAAAATGGTGTCAACAGTGGGTGAATGTTCCTAGGATATAAATGGAGCCCTGGAAAGAGAGGACTGTGTCTCCAATAATTCACTGAGACAAGTGTAAAGTGAAGACAGCCCCAGGGAGAAAACAGGGATTACTAGTTAATTCAGCTTTGTGTGAGTTAAATTGACTGGAAGAGAGTGGCTGTGAATATGTGTGATTGTGTGTGGATTCAGTGCATACAGCAGGTTTAAGTGTGTGTGCACGCAGTACATTTGAAGAATTGTCTTTGTGTTAGGCTAAAAGCCAAGCTGAGGTTAAGTGTTCTGATATGTTCATTTCCCATGCTGTTAAGTGCTCCTTCACAAAGAGAATACACAGTCAAAGTATTATTAACTCATCCTATAAGCTGGGTTTTTCCACTACTTGATGTCGGACTGGGGTCCAGAGGAACAGTTAGAGCTGGTTTGGGGGAATTCGCAGCAATTGTGTAATTACAATTTTGCAGCAAATTTCCAACAACAATAGCTCAGGGATACTTTTTGATTACTTTAACATGGTGTGCTGTTAAGCAAGCCTCTAAATGTGATATAAAGACTTACTGAAATATAACTTCAGCCATAGACATCTGTTTTGAACCATGTCATTAAAGATATGCACATGCAGATGGTTGGTAGAAAGCCAGTAAAAATGACTTGTTATCTTATAGACTTGGAAGTGCAGTTGGATTCCTAAGGCTAAAACGCATATGAAACTATTTCTAGCAATCCTTTTTGTTTGTAAATAAATAAAAATCTTGACATAATGGTTTAAAGGGGCTCCTGATTTATAATTTATTCCACAAAGAAAAATGAGTGTTTTGGCACACTGCCTGCTTTGCTTTCGTGTTGTTTTATGGCAGAGACACAGAGTGAGACAGTAAGAGTGGCGAAAAACACAGTCCTTTTTATTAAATAATGAGTCAGGCAGCAGTTGGTAAGGGCCTGGGGACACACATTAGGAGGGACAGACAGCTTGAGTTACCCAAATCAATCTGTTTAGCCACAATGCTAACCCAGTAACACGAACACAGGGACCGCCTTGGAGACAGCAAAGTTATTCTTTCCTCTAACACACAATTATCAAGCTGTTTGGCCGCTACCACACTACTAATTCTCACAGGAGAATTGAACACCAAAACTAAATGACAGGTATATATAGTCTTCGTCGTCATACATATTTCATTTCTCGCTGCACCTGCAGAGCTTTCTGTGAACACACTTTTACTGAATCTGCATACCAATAATGGCAGAAGAAAGGCGGAGAAAAAAATCAATGTTAGGCCGTTTATTTGGCTCCATACTAGCCGAAATATATTATAAAAGTGCAATATGGTGTGGCTACGTTAGGAAAACAGATTAGAGGAGGCATCCGCTCGGTTGGTGATATAATAAATCATGTGTGGCACATTTTTAATTCATCTCACTACTAAGAGAATATTGGTATTAGCTACTAATGTCAACTGCCATTATACTCCCCAGGGGAAAAGGGGCTGGTTAGCCAAAGCCTGATCCAGAAACAACAACATTCCTATTATTTGGGTACATTTCCTGAATGATTTGCTCACAACATTTAACCATACTAACAAAGGGATGGTTTCCATATTCATCCATCCAGTCATATAACATGATTTAGATTGGATAATCTAAGAATACTGGTTGTTATTTCTGCCTGTAATACCCTCATTAGATGCCTGTTCCGCTCAATTATAATCTCCATTTTAACAGAGCCATTTTCTACCTTTGACTTTCTATACATACTTTCAGGCTCAGGCAGGAAAACTTAATTCAATCTTGAGATAGTGTGCCAATTAAATCTAGATGGTGAGATAATGTAATGTATCGAACGCACAGCTGTTCCCATGACTGCAGTATGCCATGTTCATTTCATTGACACCTGTCTCGCAAATTACCTTTTGACCAATCGGAAAGTAATCAAAGGTTTTCACATGCCTTACTAAACTGACTGACTGCACACAACATGTAAGTGTGCTAAATGTCATGCTCATGAGCGCTAAATGATTGCCGCCTCCAGAATAAATCACCAAAAAAGACAACACGTGCATGTTTAGAAGACGTTAGCATTACGCTTAGATCACGTTGGATGCAAATGCAAAGAAGTAGTTGGTATCCAGAATATTCCGATGTGTCAGAATTAAAGTCAAAATATGAGGGCAAGACCTACCTCTTATCTACAGATCCTACATTTAAAAAAAGTCTGCAGAGTTAAATCAGGTGCTATGTAGTAACATTTATGGAAAGCCATTAAATATTTTAAAATGCATTTTAAATGTAAGTCTTTTGGCACACTTTGCAAACTCAATCTTCAGCATTGTTGATAAAATAGCATGACTCTTCCACTTCTTTGGGATGATAAACCCAGGGTTGAGTAACATAATGTAGAAAAAGATAACTTTACTTGGTCGATCACTTCACCGGCCGCAAACACTGTTGGGATATCTTTGCATTAGCCGAGACTCAGGCCGTTTCTCAATCTCGAGGAAACTGGCTTCCAAGCCAATATTTCAAGGATGCTACATCATCAAGTGGCGCAGCAGGACCGTTCCAATGTCCAGCATACTTGGAATTCCACCGAGGCCGCGTCCTTGGTTTGGGGGAAATTTCGAGGCTGCACATGGGTAGACTTCGCGTCCTTAAAATCCCCACAATGCTTTGCGCACGGACCAATTTCCCCAAATCTGTGGCGGAAAATGTAAGGCGGGGCCTCTCATATGACGCACACTTGCTCGCCTGTTCCACTCTTTGTTCTCCGAATGCCAGGAAGGATTCTTGCCTAGATTCTGAAGGAAGTGACTCGGAAGACATGTGCTACCAAGCCAGCATCCTCGCGATTGAGAAACACCCACTGTGTGAGGTCCGCCTAGAGGACAGCCAGCAGGAAAATGGCCACAGCTTTGGACCATCTGTTCCTGTCTAACTTCCCTCAAACGCCCCCCTAAGAAGAGGAGGGAGGGGATGAGGAGATAGAAGAGGGAGGTAATGGGACCCTGTCTTCAGCTGACAGTGGTGATATCTCCGCTGCTGGAGAGAGTCTACACGGCTGTGAGCAGACTTCAAGATTGTTGTCGGAGTTGACGCGGAGGCGTTCAGCATTATCCTGCCAGCTGCTTCAAGATTGGGATCGTCCATTGTTTTCATTGTAGTCTGGGAGTTTGTTGATGTAGCATGGTCTGATCTCTAACGCCTCCCATGTCAGCATTTCTTAGTCTCTAAATGTCATTGAGCAGGAGACACTCAGACACTGGAGATGCTCAGCCATCTGAAGATGATATACCGTCTGGTAGGTTAGAAGGAGGTCAATAAGTTGAGTTAATACGTTGGAAAAGGGACTCAAAAGTTACTTTAAGGTGTCTAACCACAAAAACATTCGAAAGACCATTAACTTTAAGACGAGAGAACGATGATAATTATTTTCCAGGTTTTAGGACTCATTACTGCACCACTCTATTGGAGGTTCGTTAAGGTCTATAGCACTCCACTTTGAAGGGAAAGGGTCACTCATGCTGTGTATATTCTACAACTATAGTAAGAAAGGGTATATCTTCTTTGCAGAAATCCACTTGCATAGCTCCTTTCAGGATAAGACATAAGTGCTAAGTTGTGAGACAGCAGCAAAGTCCCAAAAGTCAAAGGAGCTTAGGGTGTAAATAAAGCCCAGCGGGACAGCAGACAACACATTGCTTACGGAGTTTCATTTCTGCTCTAAGATGCACACATAACCCCGAGGACACGACTTCTTCTCTGCCACCCAGGGACCAACAAGAGAGTGGCAGTCGCACGGTGAAACTTGAGAGTTTATCCGTGAACTTGCGAGGAGGTTGACAGTGAGTTAGTCTGCTCCCTCCTGCTTTCTCCCTCCCGACGGTAGCAATATCTTTGGTTGATTTAAAGCTGAAATAAAAAAATAATATCTTTTCAGTTTCTCATCTCCATGGAAACTCTTGAAATCAAAGTTGGTATGGACATCTCTTGGCTGAAAGGAACTGACAAATGGAAACTTCAGAGCAAATTCTCCTAAAAAGCCAGAGAGTGCTCCTCCATAGAAAGCTGGAAGCATGACATTTTCTCATTTTCTTGTCCTTCTGGTTACCAAAAGCTGTCCAAAGGTTGTAAACATGCATGCAACTTGTGAAAATTCTGAACATATTGAGGGTAAAAAATACAGAAAAAGTCTTCAAGCACGAGATGAACAAATAATTAGCTCACCGATAGATAAGCAGCCTTACTGGAAAGCTCATTAGCTGATTTGTTTCAATAATTGACTGGTCACTTGGTTTGCTAAATGACCCACATCCTCTCATTAACAACCCCCAGAGACTTCTGATAGAAAAAGCTTGAGGCTTGACTAAAGGCTATCTGAATAGAGAGCAATCAGGCATTTTCTCATCCTTAATGCATCTCAATCCCCTCATGCAAACCGCAGATGTTGTTAAAGTTTTTTTTACAACTTCTACAATGTTTTTTCTTTTCTTTTACAAACTCCTGAAATACCCCTGAGCAGATGTGGCCATCTGTGGTTTGTTTTGTTTCGTAGAGGGGGAAACAGCTTGCTGGGGCTACAGACATATCCCCAGTAGCACACAGCACATTAACACAGTTACATTTAAAGGTTGTGTGAGTCGTGAGAATGTCATATGGTTAAACTTAAAGTGGACCTATCATGCTATATTTGAATAATATAGTGTAGGACCATACCTATATAAGGCATATTTATACTTTTTATTTTTCAAAATACCAAACAGATCATGCATTTTAGCCATTCCTCATTTCGCTCAATTCAACACTGTCTTTGCATGGGCTGATTCTGTGAGAACAGCACCATCTACAGGCCTGACATATGTACTACAGCGTCTCCAGCGCTTTCCAACGGCAATGTCCGTGGCTGCCTCCTCCTGATTGGTGGAGTTGGCCCAATAGCCGTAGCGCCACTTCTGTGACGTCATAGAAGTGTTCAAATCTGGATCAGTCTGTATCAGATCCGTTGCAGCCCCTTTTTAAGAGATTTGGGTATGGAGGAAAATAGAGAGGGTTGTGTTTTCTGACACTTGGTGAGTTCCCTGGAACATCGGGGACACATGTTCATGTATAAAAGACGTACAAAAGTGCATTTTGCATGATAGGTCCCCTTTAAGAAGAAGCTTTGGAAATGGCAAATCTCGAGACAAGAGGCTTTAATTACGTTTAAAAACATGGAATTGTATATAGCGTTTTTAACGTCTAAGCATGCAAAACATTCATCCTAGCACTTTATATTGATGACAAATCTCCTAAAATAGCGCTTTACTTTAAACTTTGCTTTTTTAATTTGGGGAAACTCTGCCCTTCTTGTATTTGCCTCCTTTTTTCTGCAATTAGAACCGTGTCCAAATATAAACTTCCAGTTGTCGCTGGGGGCGATTTATTGCATTTCAGAGTTGTTCCCACTGCTCATGCCTTCTGCAAGTCCCCCTGAACTAATTAATTAGAAAACCAAACTTACAATCCTCCCAATGTTGTGACGCTTAGGAAACTCTTCAAAATCCTTTGCGAAACCCCGTCATGTGGATATTCTCTACCCCAATCTCCCCAAAATATCGAGCCTTTTACTGTAGTTGCAAAACTTGGTCAAAGTCATATCATTTATTATCGGTGCAAGACAAATGTAAGGCAACATAGTCCGTCCCTTAAACACTTAATGGATACCAGGTCTGGGGGAAGCGTTTTTGAAGCCCCTGCAGCTCCAGCAGATTTACACTGCGCAGAAGAATAACAAGCCTCGGTGAATGCTTGGCTGAGTTGGCAGGAGCAAGAGACAGGGGAATCATCTAAGAGGAAGAGAGCCCCGGGGTATTGAAGAGAAAGAGGCGAGCGAATACGTTTCCACTGCAAAACCAATTAGCAAATGACTCCCCGCACCCAGCTCTCGGAAACTAAAAAGAGAGAAGAGAAAGATAGAAAGGGAATGAGAAATGGTAACACAGCAACAATGTGTGTGTGTGTGTGTGTGTGTGTGTGTGTGTGTGTGTGTGTGTGTGTGTGTGTGTAGGTGGGCGGTGATAGACAGCATTTAAGTGTACTGTTCATGCTGTCTGGTATGTGTATGCATGCGTTTGCTTCCTTTCCTAAGCCTCTACCCAGGAGACAGTGATACACATCCCTGACATTTAATAGCAACCTGCTCCTGTCTGGTAAAACAAAAACAGAACGTGCTATCGCTGTGACAGTTGCACACCTTATTCACACTTTGACAATGCATTAATTCATATTTTTGTGACATTGGTGCATTTGGTGTCACCAGCAGGATAATCAAGGACAAAAAGCATGGCATTCAGAGAGCACATATTTCAGCCAAGGCCAATGGGGGTTTCATGTTCTACTCAGATTATCCCGTTTCCCGAGTTTGGGGAGCCAGCTTCCGACCTCGCAGATTTGTTGTTTGAAGTCATATGGTAAAACAACATGAACACTTGCTCAGAATGTAAAAAAACATGTTTATAAGGTGCTTCCGACTTCAGTACTTTTTCCCAGTTAGTCGCTTATTTTTCCGATATTCGATTCGTCAAGAATGCAGCACAAAAGACCTGTCTTGCATTGAAAGATAATTCATTTTTCAGATCCGCTTCAAGATTGAATGGGTTTTTTCAATGCAGATGCTACCCTTTCACGAGAAACTCAGGAGAGCAGTATTTCTGCAATTTCGCTGACAGTCAAACAGACAAGCCGAGCCAAAAACATAACATCCTTGGCAGGGTAATAAAAAGGCTTGTTTGCTGTTCATCGGCTGCCACAGTCAAAAGTAAAAATATGATAAGACAGTGGGTTTCAAAAATAAATTTATATTCATGAATGTTGATCAAAATGTCATGGATTTTTATTCAACACTCACTGAGATATTTCACCATCAAATATTTACCATGCATATCTGTACCAACTTTCAAGACAATCAATCACATGGTGTCTGAGAGACATTTCATTTAAAGCCTAAAATGTCGACATCCTGATCATGCTGGACTGGTCACGTCTTAAGGATTCATCCTCTGGGGGCAACAACTGTATGTACAAACTTGTATGCCAATCTATCCAAAAAGTATTGGATATTTTTATATCCAGACCAAAGTGCTGGACTGAGCAACCAACAAATGAAGCTCAGCGCAAGTTCAGGCAGGAAGACCTATCACTTTGTATTGCGCGTCATGGCAATACTCGCTCCCTTCACTAAATGATAGGGAGCGCCACTCCTCAGCTAACCTATCACGTCCCTCCATTCATTCGCACCCGTTAATCCCTCCATATATGCTCTCCCCTTTTCCATCAGCTGTCTTCCAGGTGTCAACGCGCAACCCTCCTCCACCCCTTCGCCTCCTGCTTCCAACTCAGGGCCAAGCTCAACCTTCTCCCTTCCAACCGGACCTAACCACTTATCACCACCACCAGTGTCTAGACCCAGGGGGGTTCATCGGAAACGGTTCTTCCCTTCCCGAATGACATCCTACAAAACCTGGGCCTCGCCAAACACCATTTCATTCACTTGTTATAAACTGTCATCATTATGTTTCATTTATATAATGTGACCCGATAATAAACATGTATTCCATACATCACGTCTCTCCTGATTGAACTACACCCATGTTGCTAATGTAGCTAAAAACGGTTTGATTTCACAAAATCATCAAGAAAAAGACCAACCAGGCAGTGTACCTTTCCTATTCATTACCTGACATACCCTCATGATTCCACTGCATCGGTGAGCCGAGCACCTCTTGGAGTCTGTCAAGTCAAATTGTCTCCAGGATAGGAAACATGGCTGTGGCGGTTTGCCTTTAAAATCAGATGATTGACGGGCACGACGGCAATCAAAAATGGATAGGAAGGAGCTGTGAGCCTGTACCTCGTTGAATAACAGACGGTGTATCCTGAGAGGTAGTTTAGAGATGAGATTCAGGAGCTGAGATTCATGACATGTATCTCCCACACACATGAATGCAGCATATGGTGCTGGACTCGGCTGTCTCTGAGCCTTTCGATAATTCACGCAACAGGTACTATCGTCCAAGCCATCTGATTGGTGAAAAATGTATTCCAGCCCTGGAGATAATTCCCAGAGCAGAGCTGTCCATGCTTTATTGATTGCCACACCAACTGTTGCAGCAACAAGGGACCTAGTTAGCAAGCATTCTCGCGCTCTGCTATTTCTGTACTTTGAAGCAAACACTTTTCAGGCAGTAAGTGACATACAAAGCAGAAACGTATTTCGGAAAATAATCATAAAAAGCTTGTAATACCGTCACTCAGGACTAGGTTTTCCTACATGAGAGGTGAGGTGGGTATTTCACAGTGACTTTCATGCAACGTGAACTTGCAATCTGTGTGAAATTAATGTCTGATTTACAAAGGCAGCAGCTACTGTAATTACGCAGTCAGCGACTAGGACTGCCTACTAATCGTGTTGTGTGAGTGAAGGAGAGGCTAATGCACACCTTGGTAGAGATTTCTTAAGTGTGGAGCCATGCACAAGCTCAGAAAGAAAAGAAAATTCAGTGATGCTGAAATATAGTAAGTAAGTAGATAGTTAGTGAAACATTTGACATGGCTGCAGTTGAACTCTGAGGAAGAAACAACTCAATCTGAAAGAAAAAACGATTTCACAATATACACAAAATAAAACTAGAAAAGCTTGCTTATAGTAAGAAAACAAGCAACAACAACAAGTGACAGACTGCTGCATGAGAAGAGAGATGTGTCACTCAAAGGAAAGTAGGTCCCTATACAGTATGGCTGATCTGCCAGTGTAATATTATGATAATCTTTGCGGGATGCTACACCTTGTTGTTCAGCTATTTTTGGCCCCAATTTGATTCCCCTATCAAATTCCTACTTTTCTTTTGCTTTCTCTAACTGACATTTCCATTTGGGGTCCTTCAAGTAGCACTTCTTCCAGCTCTGAGCATTTTCCACACAGAACTGATACTGGCAATGTGCATGAATATGTATGAGCCTGAAGCAGAATCAGCCTCATTTAAGGATACCCTTCTATTACTTTAAATACATATGCATAAGGCAAAAGAAAGAAACGCATAAAGAGTAACCAGTATCCAATCTATTTGAGTTAGAACATTACAAGTACAGTCACTTTGTTGCATTATCTATTGATCCTAGTCCCATTTTGTAGTGTTACTGGAACACATGTTATCCTTTCCTGAGAGGAAATACAGTGATACTGTTCACTGGACCACGAGAACATGTGTGGGAAGTCAACCCTGGGACACTTCACCCACAAAGTACGAGTCACGTTGGCCCAGGCTTGGATTTTCGTCATTTTAGGGGCGAGGCCATTAGGTCTTTGGTGTCACACATTGTTTTAGGGCACACAGGCCACATGCCAGGGCACAAAGGCCATTGAGGGAACAATTGGGATTTGGAGCTTACAAATAAATAACTTCACTTTCTGATAAGAAAAAAACACGAATGACATGGAAAACAAATCACTTTTTTAAAATCAATAATGTCAAACATTATAATCATATAGGCCTATGCCTCCTTAGTATTACCATATATAAAATTAAATACTACTTCTCCCATTCACAAATCCAAAATCAAATCAAAAAATCTAAAATTCTATTAATATGTAACAAATATATTCCATTTCAGAGCAGAAGAAACAGCCTTCAAGGGTCAAACTCTGCACATACATCATTCAGCAGTGCACAGTGAAGCTCCAACATGCAACTG
>NW_011357332.1:32050-56461 GCF_000735185.1 Notothenia coriiceps
AAAATTCTATTAATATGTAACAAATATATTCCATTTCAGAGCAGAAGAAACAGCCTTCAAGGGTCAAACTCTGCACATACATCATTCAGCAGTGCACAGTGAAGCTCCAACATGCAACTGCATGCACAAGCAATACATTGAAATGGAAAAGTGTGTGTGTGTGTGTGTGTGTGTGTGTGTGTGTGTGTGTGTGTGTGTGTGCGTGTGTGTGTGTCAGAGAGTCTCTTTAATAAATGTGTTCAACTCGAGCGCCATGGCAAATACAGTCGCTGCTTTATTTCTATCTTTAGGACGTTGTTGTCAGTGTGGACGCAGCAGCTACAGGTTAGTTTAGCCTGATCGATCCGGTCTCCATTCAGAAAACACCCATTTTAAAAGGTTGTCTGCAGACTTATCAAAGCATTAATTCATGGTTTTTACTAACCGTTATCAGTATGTTGTTACTTCGGCATCATTTTGAAACGTGTATTACAATTAAATCACGGTCAAATATGTTAATTTTGTTGTAGTTGGTTTCTACCACAGTATTTACATGGATATAAACCCCGCCCCCTCTCCAGCGCATCCAGTTTGAATGACAGGAGTAAACACAGCTGACAGCCGCGGTGAAACTGGGCATAACGGCCAGACCAAGGGGCAACGATGGCCATGGCTGTCATGGCCGCCGTGAAATTCCTACCCTGCGTTGGCCCAACCCTTGAAATATACTGCTATCCATTTTGTCCGTTGATCAAAGTTGTGTAAAGGGAATTGTGAATCTTTTCCAGACGTGAAAACAAGAGTTACACAAATATGTTCTGTGTTACACAAGCAAGGCAGATGACATCATGAGCTACATGTTATCAGGGGCTATACAACAGCTGTAGTGTATTAACACTATACTATCAAACCCATTCAAGTAAACAAGGTTCACTGGATGAAACTCCAACTTGCTGTTCTTGCCAAGCACCACTTGATAATGTTTTTGAGAATAAAGTACTTGGATCCACGAATGAAAGTCTATTAGGTCTGGGCTGTTTGTTTTACTAATGAACAAATGTTCCAGGCCAGGAGTCGATAGGGGGTACGGTAGGAAGTGTAAGAAGGGCTGCTGGTTAGACTGAGCATTATACAGCAGAAGTGTTGTTAAATGATTGGAAACATGGCAGAGCCCGAACCACCTGCAGGCATGACAGGTCCAACATGCTGAGTGCAGCGCAGTGCGAAAGAAACCGTGCCACAACGTATAGCTACTCGTATCAGTATTCAAAAAAGTAATCTTGTATATTTAAATTAAAATAACAAATAGTAAAAGTTAAACACAGGACATGTGCTAATTTTCATGTTCATATTTGTATTCTGATGATGCACCTGCCAACCAGGCAAGTTGCACTTAATATCCATATCACTTCATGATATGACATCCGTGGGAGATTGTTAAAATGTGTGTGTGATTGGTCTTTTTCTTGAGCTTTCACTAGCAAGTTCAAATCAGTTTATCCTACAGGATATTTGTCCAAATTCTTTAAGACATCTCAGAAATAAATCATGTTCATGGGAAAGGACAGATGTGAGTTCACAGTGACTTTGAGCTTTGAACATTTGCCCACCGTAATCTAACCAATATTTCACAAGAAGGGAACACGTGGACAGACAAGCTCAAATCGTAAAGCTTCTGGCCACAGTTGTCTCTGACGTACATACTGTTTTTCTTAGAGACAGCGAAAGGCAAACACAGCCACAAATTAGGACTGAAGTTCAGACTGGTATTGACATTAAGTCCGAAGCATAGTACAATCTGTCCTCCATCGGAAGCTATTGTCAAGGTGCTTTTGAGTGGGGCACTTACCGGTCTACCTGCTCGGTGACCGTCGATACACGCCTGTGGTTGTTCCCTGCAGCTCCCAATGGACAATCTGCTCAAGTGAATGAGAGGAAAGCAGGGCGGTTAAGTTACAAACAGCCTTTTTTGCAGCACAATTTTAAAAATAATTTGCATTTGAATTCATTTGGCTTTTATAGATAATAAAAATAACAGCATCATGGCACAGCGGGTATTCAAAGTGGGCTAGGTTTGCATGACAATGAATACGGAACGAAGCCATATCATTTCCCTTTGTCTGATTTAAGCTTTGATAACTTCATCTCACTGTGACCTATATTCCGAGTTTATCCCAGCTGTGCTACATCATCCTTCCCCGTGTTATTTTTTCACATTTCTAATACACCAGTTTTGGGTATGTGTGTGGAAAATGCAGCGAGCGAGAGACAAATGAGAGGGAGGGGAGACACACGGGAGCAAAGAAGGGGTAAAGAGATAAGAGCGAGAGATTGTGAGCCGAGGAAGGAGACTTACGAGTTATTTTTAGTCTCCAGCTGTGTGAGTCATTCTGAAACAGTGTTGAGAAGACCCACTGGCAGAAGTCAGTGGAGAGGGGATTGCAACACGTCGCCCGTGAGGCTTTGAAGATCGTCCCTCCTATAGACAACATGTATTAAATATGTGCAGCAGTCTAGCTCGTAATGGAGAAATAGCACCGGATTAGCATAAAGCGGCTTGGATTCTTAATTGAGCGAGCCTTGATCTGATGTTCGGGTGTTCGGAAGTGTGTCGAGCGGGGCGCGGTCTGGAGCATTGCCATCGCTCCTGTTAATGCCAAAACAAGTATCTAATACAAATGAGAGCCGTAAAGAAAATAAATATGTTGGTTTTAATCTACTTTAAAATGTAAACACTGCTGTTGTTTTGTGGGCCATCCTTTGGTTCTGAGCGGTAATATATATCCTCAGTCTATTTATAATGAGGACAGCCAGTTAAACATGTTAAAAGTTGTAATACTCTCTGCACATGGGTAAAGGTCTCTTGGCAGAAAGTACCAAACACAGAGCAGACTTCTTTTCTCCACTTAGCTTTTCTTTTTTACCTTCTAGGTCAAAACGAGTTCCAACTTTCCAGCACTACAGGCCGTTGTACAGTTGAAATCTAATTTTTCTGTTTTGGCTTCCCTTGGCTCTGTAAACACCATTTCTCAGAAGAACAGAGGCGCAGAGTGTTGGCTGATTAACAACGAGAACATATGCTTCAAATGCCTGTATCGTTGCTCTCTATAGGAATAGAGAAAGTATATCCACTTGTTAAAAGTAGCTGGAAACAACGTTGCAGGAGAGAAATACTGGCGCATGGGTGATGGATTTTACATTAATGGAAACTGGAGCTTCTGCAATCGAGCTATTGTTGAAGCTTAGGTTCCAAATATGGCTACTAAATCTTGAACAAACTTTAAAATTGGGTCTCGTGGTGGCAGACACCATGGCGGTTCACAACGATGTTCAAACAACTATAGATTAACATGAATTTATGTAGAAACATTCATGATCCTCAGGTTGCAACACATTCCTCAAATGTCAGGATAATAATTGACATTCACAATTAAAATGTTTATGTCACTCAGGATGAAATTGAATAACTTTGGTCATCTCGTAACTTTTCATTTATGATGTCCACTGTTCCAACTTTCAATTTGTCCATACTAAAAGTACAAAACCACTTCAGCTTTTAAATGTTGTGTTTAGCATTAACATTAGTAAGCCTATACTCTAAAATAAACATTATTCCAGCTGAAGAGCATACACGCATGTCATTGTGAGCATGTGCTCACATAAGCATTTCGTTCAAGACACTAACACTGCATCACATTGGTGCTAGCATGACTGCAGGCTCTAATGCCTTTACCTCATGTTATGTAAGTATTCTCGATGACATGCTGGCTTGAGCCTTACTGTAAGTCAGGGGTGTGAAACTCAAGGCCCGGGGGCCAAATCCGGCCCGTGACTTCATTTTATGTGGCCCACAAGAGCTTGCAAAGAATATAATTGGTTTATTATACGGTTACATGCCGATTTACAGAAGCACATTGCCCATAAACTACATGTCCCACAATGCATCTCAAATTTGACTTTTTCTCAGAATTTAACTTTTTTTCTTCAAAATATGCATTTCTTCTCAGAATCTGACTTTTTTTCAAAATATCAGTTTTTTAATTTTTTTGGGATTTTTTTTCCAGAATTTGGTTTTTCTTTTTAAAACATTTTGTGACATTCTCACTGAAGAGACTTATTAAGTTATTACCCTATCCGATAATAATCCAATGCAGAGGCAATAATGTAATATAATACATTGTTATATATATATTAAATATTTACATATGTGTATGTTTATATAGTCTTATATATAAAACTGGCCCTTTGAGTGCAACCATGATGCTAATGTGACCCGAGATGAAATTGAGTTTCAAACCCCTGCTGTAAGTTAACCACAAATCAATGAGCGTAAAGAGGTAGCATTATGTTACTCTAAATAAAACATTATTCTTAATGCACATGATTGCAAATGCTGCTACTCACCTCCTTCACATAGACGTTCCTATTATTTCTATTTAGGGAAAGGAAAGCAACGACAGCTGGTAAAAGCCTTGGAAAGAAGCCAAAATGGAGTGAAGACAGGTGAGATAATGAGAGCCGAGGTTCAGTGTTGAATGGAGGAGAATGACTTACTCAGTTGCAGGTAAGCAGCCAGTAATGGGAATCATGTAAAAACGAGCAGAGAACACATTTGAATATCTGGCCTTAATATACCAAGCGTGATATCTGTCACTTTAATGTATGTGGGCTTGATCAGTGGCACGAGTCACCCTGTACAGTGCATACAGTGTGTTCCATTTTGTTTCCTCCTCGTTAGGGAAAAGACAGGCAGACAGATTTGCTTAACCTTTCATTTTGTTATCTTCGAAAATTAAGGCTTAAAAGCTTTCCCGTTTTATATGCCATCTAATTTGATGTAGAAAGCCTTGGGAGAACAGTTTCACACACGTGTATTTAATTATTCTTTCTAAAAGGTGACATCAGGTTTTTAATGTCAAATCACTTCATTGACTCAGACTGTTGGGTGGCCACGTACAGTTACATGTTCCCGCATGTTGTATTCTCCTGTTTGCAAGATGTCTTCCTGCAGTGAAGAAACTATTCTGTTCTCTACTCCCCAGTTTGATATGCAGGAATCATCTTTTGCTCCTGCAGAGGTTTTGGCACAGCATAAGAGGCTATACACGGAGGGGATGATTAAGGTGCCGTTTGAAAGCTCAGCCTATTTGAACTCTGTTCCCCGCCGTTCCTTTTCTGAATCATCATCTCATGAGCACAGCTAACGTTCCTTATCTCCCTTACACCTGCCCCCATTTCTGCGCGCTCCCTCCTCCACCAACACCACCTTCATTTTTCTTTACAGCTCCAGATTATATTTCAAGGCAAGATGAGGTAATTGTGTTTCTAACCCCATTGAAGTTAAACTGCACAAGGGAAAGAGGCAATCTCTTTGAAAAAGGGTGATTTGTGCCAGGGCGGATGATCAAGTGTGTGGAGTGGGAGGTTGGTTCAGGGAGCGGGGATGCACTCAAACATGATGCAAAAGCCTACCGTTGAGGTAAATCCATAAATAAAAGGGTGCATGTTTGATCTTTGGAAGCCTCAACGGGGAAAGATATTCATTAGGTGATGCAACTAACATGCCATACTACTTTATTTTGGGTGAAACTTTACAATTAACTTAAACATCTTATCAGAAAGTTGTTGAAGGAGAAAAGTAGGAATCACTCTTCTTGACAGTTCACATTTCAGGAAATTGACTGTCATCAAATTAGACATTGTAAAAAAAAAGGGGACTCCACTGAAAATGAGACATTAATAAAAGCCACTCCAGCCAGATGCAGCTAAAAATACCATTGAGGAACGATATTCAAACCGTTTCTGTCTGATATACTCCGACAGCGCTGTCAGATGAGCTCAAGCAGCCCACCTCTTCATCTGCACCATTCAAATATGAACGGATTATAAAAATGTTCAACACTACTATTTATATTGACCATTTGACAATGTGTTTTTTCTAGCTTCAAAATCTCATGAGAATAATGGAAGCGTTCTCCATAGCCTAAATGAGGGATAACTATTTAAAGAGGCCATGTTATTTATAAATGTGCTTTTTTTTTACATTCTCCAAACCTATTAGGCTGTAACACATATGTCGATGGACGCTAATAATCTCTATGTTTACTTATTTTAAAGGTGGGGTAGGTCATTTTGGAGAAACCAGCTCGAGTGCGCTAGAATTTGAAAATACACAACCGGAAACAATCTGCCACTTCCTTACAGAGCCCCTCCTCCAACACACACGAACGCGCACATGACCAATGAGGGCACGAGATAAGTTTGTGCACAGATGGAAGGCTGACAGGCAGGTAGGCCATCCAGTTATTTTAGCCGGGCCGGCTCAGATGATTGGTCGTGCTTTTTACAGCGCCACGGCTTCCACAGATGATATTTTTTTATGGATTTATTGTCAAAGCATTTCAGATATTCATTGCTATCGGGATGTTAAGAGCATTCCATGGAATATAACAGAAAGTGTTTCTGAAGTGAATTACCTACCTCACCTTTAATTGGTTGAGCGTTCTTTCTGTTGGCTTACACCTGAGAAACACAAGGAGGGAGTTTGGACAACATTTAATCAAAGTAGATCTAATGTGGCTTTTGTGACCCAGATCAACCGAAAAATAACCTTTAATGTCAAAGGAAATGTTCTTGAATCGATCCGCTGCCTTGCGCTTTTCATTCATCTTCCCATCTAAGCCTCTTGGGGGAATTTAAAATACGATCAATTGAAAGACCTTCGCTGCACACAGGTGATCTTACGTGACCTCTAAAACCAATTAGCTGCACCAGTGTGTCAAATTACAAGAGGGAACGTGTACTTACAGAACTTATTTGGCTATTTTTCTATTGATCATGTCAAGAAAATACACAACAATACAGACTTCTTGAGGGAGGCACTGTAACACAAAAGGGAGAATAATACTAAAAGATTATAACAAAGGATGTTTTTCCAGTTTTACAGAGATCTTTAGTTGTGAGTGCAAAAAAGGTAGCATGACTACCACTGTCGGCCAGATTACTCAGACTCCCCCACTTCATTTAGACCTGAAAATGAATAATTCACAAAGTCATTAACCTAAGCAATTTGCCCGTAGCCCTCTCATCCAGCCCATGGAAAAAAAGGCTCTATTTGTGGAAGTCTAACCCAGAATATATCTGATTTAATTTTTTAAAGGTTTCACAGTTTCCTCTGGGGCAGCGGCGGTCTGCCATGATGATGACGATGACGATGACAACAAAGATTTGTTATATAATTCACTGACGGGATTGTCCTTTTGGGATGTTTCAAACACAAAGTGCTCGCGGCCCTGCTATGTCATAATATCTGTGGGTTTAATAAAACCAAATGAAGCCAAAACATATTAATCTTGTCTTTGAAGTTTCTTTCGAGTGCTGCTAAGGAGTGTTTGAATTGTCTAAAAATATATGAAGCCTCAACTTCAAAGTGGTTTCAGCCTTCAAAGTAAACCTTAATACTCATATAGTTGACATATGTAACATATTGGACGACTTCAATTGCATGGCATCAATTACACATGAGTTTTAAGGCATATGCCATTAAGAAAATTATACTTCTGCTCTCAAAGTTTTTTTTGTTTTTTCTCAAAATTAGGTCAAAAAGCTCATGAACAAATATCATGCACTCTACACTGGAGGAATCTGGAGGAACATCAGCGTATCATATGAATGTTTCATGATAATCTCGGTGCTGCCTTGCCCTCTGCGTAAAAAATGCATGCACGAAATATTGATGAATGTTCCTCAGCTCCTGACAGAAAAGACACGCAATAAATCAGGAAGTGTCGGAAACAGATAGGAATCGATATGTCAAGTCTGAAATTATACTTTACCCAGCTCTGACATATACTTAATGTGCAGATTCAAGATAATATCCGAGGATGCTTGTGAGCTCAAGTGAACTAATGAATATATATGAGATGGGGGATCACGCTTAACGGCATGGGCTCATGAAGCAAAGTGCGTACACATTCATATGTTGCTGAGTTTATGGGATGTTCTAATAAAACAGGGATTTTACAATTCTTATGCACATCAACATAATATTAGTAATAACTGTAAAACCTAATTCACATTGTACATTTTGAATGATGCTACTTTTCACTCGTGTCCATTAAATGTCACATGGCTTCAAATATGCTAACATAGGTGCTTCTGTACTGCAGTCTGAACAATGACTGCATCTCGCTTCCTCTGACCCAGACATGGCACTGTCTGCTTATAATTCTATAGATCACATTTATCAGATACAGCAACAGATGACTGACTAACCATCTGTAACACACACACACGCGCACACACACACACACACACACACACACACACACACACACACACACACACACACACACACACACACACACACACACACACACACACACACACACACACACACATACCATGCATACACCACTTCAGGGGACATTACATTGACTTACATGCATTTCCTGGAGACTTATCCTAACCTTAACCATAACCAACACATGCCTAACCCTAACCAAGTCTTCACCCTAAAATTATTGTCCCCATAAGGGAGGCGAGTCCCCACACATATAGCAATGCTAGGCCACACACACACACACACACACACACACACACACACACACACACACACACACACACACACACACACACCTGTCAGCCGTTTGAACCCTGGTTTATTCACTGACGCACTCAGAGCGGATTAGAGAGCTGGAGCCAGGTGTCTGATGTGAACTTTACCTGCAGTTGTGTGCAGTCTGCAGAGAGCTCATAGAGGGCCAGGGGCATTGGGAGGTGAAACAGAGAAAATTATGCAAAATGTATTTAAACTGCCATATCAAAAGCTAATCGAGGCTAATCTTCAAACATTTGGGCCCTGACATAAAGCACTTAGCGAGACCACCGGAGAGGTCCAAATTACTCACTCACTAACTTTCTCATTCTAGACTTTTTTACAGCTGCTCCGGGGATTTGAACCGCTGACCTGGTGGTCACAACTCTAGTTATCCAATTTTTGGGAAAGGAAGTGAGTACAAGCTGAACTTTTCAGAAATTGCCATTATTCTTTTATTGCAGTCTTTTTAGGTAACTGAAAATGTGGAGGGCATTTATCAAGGTCTAGACAGATCCAGATGTAACCGTACTGCAGACATATACGCAGACAATGCACCTTAATTAAAATAGAGAACACATTATCTACACCTGCGTCACGCTTCCTTATGTTTGCCACAATGTGACCTTTCCATCAAGCTTTATTCAAATGTCTTTTTTGAAATTGTCAGTGAATATTAACGGCACTAAAAGCAGATTATGAAAGTCTGGAGCATTTATTCTTCGTTCATCACTTTTCAAACTATCCTTATACGACATGTGTTGAAAGCTTTAAAGATGTTCCAATCTAGTAGAGAATGACTTGTTCAAGGCTCAAAACGAATATTGTTTCACCTTTTGCACGAACAAAGAAGACTATTTACATGTACATATATTTGTATCATATCGTTTGGATCCATATTGAATTTCGTGCTCCTTATTGAAAGTCTGTGTACGCCTCAGTGAGAATATTAATAATTCAAAGTTTCTTTCAAAAAAGATATCACAAACATACATGAGACAATGTGTGAAAACCCCCTCAGCACATTAACTGGTTTTCTCAGCTTGCTTCTACATGATACATAATAAATGTGCATTATTACAAAGAAATAATGCGCTGTGTGTGAAGGAAGCACAGCCTGCATTTTAAACATTGCTTTGAACGCGCATACTGTGTGTACAAAATGCCTCTTTACATGTCGCATCTCAAGACTGCAAACAATGCCATGGAAACATTTGAATGCGTCAACACAAGTAATTATAAGAGATCTCAAGGCTAAAGAAAAAATGCCGATCAAGCCTCGGCTGTTATTACTGGCAATGGCAGCCTGTAAAGTCGATACATAGACTAATCTAAAGATGTTTTTAGAAGTGAGATATAGTGCAGCATTATTATTATACTGTGGTAACTAGGAAAAACATTTTTGCTGTTTGTTTTCCACGCCCTCAAACAGGCTTATATTGTCAGTAGGGCCCGACTGTAGTGTATTCTTCAGATGTGAAAAAATGGGTGGATTACCACACTCGAGCCCATAAATCCAATTTATAATGTTGATTCAAAAACACATGACCTTTAGCTTCCTGAGAGCTTCTGTGTAAACAAATGATATTGCTCCGGCGACGCTGTAGCTTCGCCGGAAGCCGCGTACCGGTGATGTCTACATTTGAGCCGTCCCAGAAATGTCAGGTTAATTTTTTCCGGAGTGATGGGATTGTTGAAATGCTGGTATGGTCATAAAAGCACCCTCCATCTGCCTTTCTCTACCCTACCACATACTGTATTTATTGTATCTCTTTGCTTGTTCCTACTACTTTCAAACTGCCTTAGCTTTGGATTCAGATTTATACTTTTTTATTTAGTAGCAAACAATGACAAGTATTTTTGTGCTGATCAAAGATGAAACACAATAGCAACAGAGAAGGTAAAATATAGTTTCAAGAAGGAAGAACTTCCCCTCTTAGATGGATTGATATTTTATTAGTTTGTTGTAAAGCTGCCAGTTACTTAAGGGGATTTGATTGCTCAGAGCTATTAAGCATCCTGAGGGGTTTCCTGTGAGAGGAGGAAAGAATCCCATTCATTTTGTAGAAAATGTACATTATACATTATAATAAGACCAATATGGATCAAAACTTTTGCTTTTGAAAACTTTGCTTAGATGAAGGGCTGAATGGGTGGAAGATAATACATTAAATATCTTCTCCAGAAATGTTTTAGCATACATGAAAAGACTCTCTGATTATTTAATTGATTCGATATTTCATTGCATGTTAAAATCATGCTCATTAATGACGTGGGTGCAGAGAAACTTTCCCCCTCTAGCTGACACTCGTGCCTTTTAGAGTCAAACACGAATCCTACGAATCACCCAGCTGAAGTAATTATAAGCAAAGGCTTTTTTTTTTTAGTGGAGGTGGACTTTAATTATGTTTTAAAAGTCATGATAGATCAAGACTAAAAAAATGGTGTGTAGGCCGGGCGGAAACAAGTTATTTTATTAAACAGCATGGGTCCCCATTAAGAAGGCAGCAATGTTCACCTGCCATGCTTAGAGTGGCTTAGTCATCACAGATGAATCAAAGTTTTTCCGACATTTGCTATAAGAACACGGACATTTTGTGTGAAATCTCAAATTCTTTTTGTGGCAGGTGAAACTGCCAGTGAGTCATCAATAGGAAAACTAAAAACATCTTGATTAAATGTATTAAATACATAAGAAATACATCATCTAGTGTATACAAAAAAATAGGAAATGATGCTCTCAAGTACAGTTAAAACCTCTTTTCCTAATCAGCATTCACAGCAGGGAAGAAAAATAATCACGGATGTGGGTGGTGCCACTTAATTCCAAAGCCACATTATGTTACCGTAGCTGTTAACACATGATGCACCTGCTGAAAAAAACCTTTCAGTGTGCTCAAGTGAAACCGCAGAAATGGAGATGGCTATCCCTTTATTTCATCCCGGCTTGATTATTTCAATGCTCTTTTTTCCTGCCTCAACAAACCATCAATAAACCGGCTACAACAGGTTCGAAAACTCTGCAGCCAGATGGCTCACTCGGGTCCAAAAAAACATGCCACATCACTCCGATCCTTTCTGCCCTGCACTCGCTCCCTGTCCATCTCAGAACCCAATTCAAGGCATTGTTTTTTTACATAGAGAGCTGTCCATGGCCAAGCCCAACGACCTTATCCACCCTCACAGCACAGCCCGGGCTCTGAGGTCCTCGGAGCAAGGCCTCCTAAGGGTGCCCCGAACCACGCTAAAAACTAAGGGTGCCTTTGAGGCGGTGGCTCCAAGGCTTTGGAGTAAACTCCCCCAGAAATGAAGAGCCTCTGTCTCAGTATAGATTTTTAAGGGGCAGCTAAAGACTCACCTTTTCCGACAGGCTTTTGGGGCGTCAGAGGAGGTGAGTTTGGTGTTTTATCCTATGTTTTACTTACTTTACATTTTACAGTTGCCCTTTGAATTGTGTATTGTGTACTGTATCCCGTAAAGCACTTTGTACATTCGTGTTGTGAAGGGTGCTATATAAATACAGTTTGACTTACTTACCGCACTTTAACCACCATCAATATGCAGCAGGTGGGCGCTTGAGTGGAGAAAGTTCTCAGTTACAAAGACTGTGAGGAGTGGATGCTTTGTCAATCCGTCTTTCCCCACTCCCCCAGGCTACCTCTGCAACAAATGACTCCCATGGTAGAGGTCCATTTTGATTGGAGAGTGTATTTGAGAGAAAATATAAGTCCTGAACTCACTGAAATAGTTCTTTTATTGGAATCATAGACTGTTCCTAGAAAAGTCTTCAATTCTGTCACTGTGCTTTAGATTGCATTTGTAATTGGAGTGATAACGAGGAAGCCTTGAACCATGTGAACATTATGTCCCAAAGAAGTTTAAGTCTTAGAATAATCCATAAAGCACTTTCTCTTGGCACATCATTTTTGGATGTTAGGAAACTATGTTTGTTCCAGCTTGACTCGAACTGGTTTGTCAAATTCCTTATGACACATATTATAAAATAAACATGAAATCTATATCTCTTTACTTCTGCAACCTAACCCAGGAGTTTTGTGTTCTGTCTACTAACCCTCTATCATTTTTGTTTCGGGTAGACGAGGCAGATTGGCACGTTAGCAACCCGTTTTGCTCATTAGCTACATTTTTCTAAACGTCAACTTGTTAGCTTACGGTAAGTGACCTACAAGATTTCCGTGCTCCATGTCTAAAGAAATCAGCCCGTGTTCATTTAAAGCCATGTCCTTAAGCCCACAGAATTTTTTTATCAACATCCTATTAACATGCTAAATGTGTCTGTTATCCCACTCTTATTAATATGCTAAATATATCCACATGCCATGACAGAGAGAGGCTCAGCTCTGCGGGCTATGTAGCTCATTATATCTGACTGCGACACAGTGCACTCTTGAATACCTCACTAATGTTTGCTCATCAGGCTGACCTGCAGGGCATGCTGCTGTTGGGAAGCTCTTAGATCCACAGTGGGAGACACACTGGTACACAATGTTGTATCCATTGGTGCTTTCAAATCCCCTTTGAAAGGCCGCTGTGGTTGAATGTGCTGTTGCTAGATCTCTAGTGCGCATGCATGAACTCACATAGAGTCTTGGTGTTTAGAAATACATGTTTATACTTATAGTTTGTGCTTTTTGAATCCAAACTTAACTGGCTAATGAGGATTTTATAAGTAATGGTGTAGCAAACAATGGCACAATATTACATGGGGCATACCATTAGACGCTTTTGTCTTAAAACATATTTCTTAGCTTTGTTTCTTCCACCAGTTCCACCAAAAGAAAGCTATTTAATATGAGGCTGCTATGGTTGTTCGGTTCACTTTGTGTTAAACAATTGGCTAGTGTTTTGGACCATATGTTTTTATTCTTTGAAATGGTGCCTATTTAAGATAAAGACCACCAGTGGAAAGTTGCTCCGAGCTGCATTTGAAAAGCCTCTTAACACCCACATAATTGACCTTTTTGCTTTTACATCTTGTGCATTTTTGAAAAACAGCAACAAAGATTACTGCTGCTTTTCCTGAACCTACAATTTAGCTGTCTCTGCGCCCCACATAAGCCTTTTTCTAACACTGCAAAAGCACTCTGAGTAGTGAAGACGTAAAAAGGGTTCACCTGCTGGCTTCGAAACGACCTTTCCATTTGCTCTTTATTTCTAAATATACTATTTCATTCTGTTAGTACTCCTGTTCCCTGAAGGGTTAATCACGATTACATTTTGTGATGTATTTCCAATAAATAATTGGTTCCCAGAAATATTCTAAAATCAAGTTGCAATGCTCCAAACCTGAGCCGAACCCTTCAGCTTCACAATGGATAAAAAAGCGAGGGTTTTTAAAATGCGAGTGGAAAAGGTGAGGCTCTATGGTTACTGTGGAGTGCTTTTTACCAGCCATCTTATCAAATGCATTATAGTAATAGTCATGTATAATTTTCTGCTTCACTAATCAGGTCGCTTTACCGCACTGTTGTGACGAAAAGAGAGCTGAGCCAGAAGGTAAAGCTCTCTGTCTACCGGGACATTTTCGTTACCCTCACCTATGGTCATGAAGGATGGGTCATGACCGAAAGAACGAGATTACGGATACAAGCGGCCGAGATGGGTTTTCTCCGCAGGGTAGCTGGTGTCTCCCTTAGGGATAAGGTGAGAAGCTCAGTCATCCGGGAGGGACTCGGAGTTGAACCGCTCCTCCTTCGCGTCGAAAGGAGCCAGTTGAGGTGGTTCGGGCACCTAGTTAGGGTGCCACCTGGGCGCCTCCCTAGGGAGGTCTTCTTTCGTGTAACGTCAGAGGTCAAACTCGGTGTCGTGTAGCCATGCCCGCATCTCTGGTGATACGTTGAAGAGGCTGGCTTCCGAGGGTGGTCTATATAAAGGGCAGGTGGTTATTATGTGTTCGGCAGTCTGTTCAGGGTCACCGCACTCGCATGCAGCACTGTCTGCCAGGCCCCACTTCTTCATTGATGTGTTGAAGCGACCGACCCCAGTTCGTAGACGGTTTAGTGTGGTCCATTGCCGGCGTGGTAGGTCGTCTCCTCCTATGGCGCCATCTCCTGGGTCCCAGATGTAGCGATGGATGCGGGAGGGCCCGGCTAGCTCCCACGGCTGCCTCCAAGCAGCCGCCAACCATGCATCTCTGGAGAGGTCCTCAGAGGTGGAATTGAGAATCTCTTGTGCTGCCTTGATGAAAGGGGAGGCGGGACTTGAGCCTACTTAGAGGCGCTAGCCTAGGGAGGTGTTCCAGGCACGTCCAGCTGGGAAGAGACCAAGGGGTAGACCTAGGACCAGGTGGAGGGATTATATCTCTTCGCTGGCCTGGGAGCGCCTTGGGATCCCCCAGTCAGAGCTGGTTGATGTGGCCGGGGAAAGGAACGTTTGCTGGAACTGCTACCTCCGCGACCCGACCACGGATAAGCGGGAGATGATGGATGGATGGATGGACTAATCAGGTCTGTAAAATAAAAGAAAGCTGATATTGTAATGTAACTATTCTATGATTAGTTGTATGCAGTACCAGGTATACGGAAGGTATTAGCAGAGGCATGTCTCATTTCTCCCCCATGATATACACACAAGATGCAGAGAAATCCTAACATTTCATTTGTCCGCCTCACAATTGATTGTTTGAAAAACTAAATGCATTGTTTATAGTCAGAATTACCTCCCCAAAAAATGCAATTATGAAAGGTTTAGCAAAGCAAAGGCACATCTGCGGTGAAGCCGAGCGTGGCAGCTTACATTGTTAATCCTTAGGCGGGATGACTTGCTTGTAGTCATGTTTACTTGTGATACAGTATCAAGGCCACAGAAACAAAGAGAAGGCAAATGGTGGAAGTATGACTGTTGAGGCACAGAAATCACTACAAAGGCCGGCTTTGTTCTCAATTCATAATTCAACTTAAAAACTAATTTATCCCCTCCCTTTATCGGCAAGGTGAGGGAAATCAAGTTCAATACAAAACAATGGATCTGACAAGACACATTTGCACAATAGACAATCTATAATCAATGCCCATTCTTCGTCTCTTTATCTTCACTCTCTTTCTCACCGCTTACTGACTCTCTTGGGCCGCTGCCATGATCTTGTCTGCCTCTCAGGGAAAGGGAAAAGACAAACACGTCGACCAAAGGGCCTACGACGGGCTCCCGTTGATAAAGCTGTCTTTTCTCTCAGCTTTCACTGATACAGTGTCATGCTAGGACACCTGGGAGCCGCCCACCAAAGCAGATGACTTCTGTTCGTCATTGAGCTTAATGCTTTAATTAAAGGGGACCTATCATGCAAAATGCACTTTTGTACGTGTTTTATACATGAATATATACATTATACATGAATTATGTATCTCTAAAAACGGGGCTGCAACGGATCTGATACAGACTGATACAGATTGGAAATTGTTCTGACGTCAGAAACGGGGTGCTCCGCCTATATGGGCAACTCTCCACCTATCAGGGGAATGAGAGGTTGCGTGGCATGGTAACAGCATGGTAACAGCATGGTAGCAGCATGGTAACAGCATGGTAGCAGCATGTTAACAGCATGGTAACAGCATGGTAACAGCATGGTAACAGCATGGTAACATGACGCTCGTGCCACGCCCCCCTCCTTTGCAGGGGGGCGTGGTCAGCTGCAGCTCATTTGCCACAGAATCAGTCCTTTTGAAGACAGGGCTGGAATACAGCAAATAGAGCGAAATGAGGCATGGCTAAAATGCATGATCTGTTTGGTATTTTGAAAAAAAAACTTGACATAGTGTTTTATATCGGTATGGCCCTACAATATATTATTCAAATATAGCATGATAGGTCCACTTTAAATAATTTGGTTTATCCTCTTTTAAGTCAAGCTATTTGTGACACCCATCTATAGGATAGGACTATATGCTGCCAGAAATAGAGAGGATAATACACGTCACATCTAATTAATTCTGTTTACCAATATAGGTGTCCCAATTTGTGAGGATACTGACAGTATTTCTGCTCATATCAAACGGCTATACAGCGTCAAATCAAAAGAACATGCTGTACACAAAGCTTTATACTGCTCTATTTATAGCCTATAGCCACTGTCCTGTTTTCTAATGGATTTCTCCCGCGATGTGTCTGGCAAACGCAATACATGTATTTGATTTAGTCGGTTTGACGTCAGCACTGTTAAAAAAGCATTGATAACTAGATCAGTGTGTGCCAGAGAGAAGCTTTGTGAAAGCATTGACAAGATAACGAGATAGCAAGCACGTGTTTATTATTCCAGTGGTTTTAAAAGCTTCAAAGTGTCTCAGTAGTCCCTCATGACACCGTTTAGACACTGTTACAATTAATCCAAGTTAAATGGTGCTTAAAGAGATCACTCCTCACTCCAAAAAGAAAGGCTTTTAAGGAATATTTAAACCTCAAGTGCACAAGGATGAGGTGAGAAGGAATCTTCCCTTTAAAAATGGAATCGCTTTTGCTGCACAGACTTCTGCTGGCTTGTGTTCAAAGACTCGGAGCTGCTTCAAACTCCAAACAGTCCCCGGAGTCGAACTGCAATTTTTTCTTGTGACTCTCTGCCATCTCGTTTCCTTCTCCACTTTATCTGACACTCTTTCCATCTCCCTCTCTTTCCTGACTTACTTTCACTCTCTCTTGATTGTGCTGCGCTGTGGAGAATTGTTGTCATGTTAACACCATTTCAAAAGATGGAGAATAATATGATGCTCACGCTCAGAATTTAATTTGCATTTGCCAATATTCTGGTTTTATTTGGGTGGCCCCTCTGAAAACTCTTCAGAGAGACAATTATGTGTATTTCTGTAGAATTTAAATTGAAAACAAAATTAGATCTTCAAAGACACCATGGCTGAGCAGACTGGCAATCTGAAGAAGCCTCGACACTACACTTTTCATCACGAAACGCTGCTTTATGGCGCATGTAGAGATGCATTTATGAAGTAATTATGAACGATCTACTTATTTTGAGATGAACAAATCAAGATAAAGAGAGGCGAGGACATTTGAGTGGAGCAGATTGCTAAAGGAGTTGCATTTGATTCTGATTGACATTGTTGACAGTGTGTTTCTTTTTTGACATCTTTCTGCTGCAGGCCTAATGTTGTGGAAATGATATCATAAGTGAAGTGAATTTATGCTAAATCAAATAGCCTGAAAGTTATTATTATATGTTCAATTATACATTTTCAGTAAGCGTAAAAACCAGTGCGCCAGAGGGTTAATTAAAAGCTTGTGTTCTCGCAACTAAGACAAAGAGACTGAAACCAAAAATTGTGTAAATTCGATATCTTGACTTGACCTATTTTTTCTAAATAAGTGTATGAGATGCACTCTTTAATATGAAGCATGTCAGGTGGTGTCACATGCTCTAGGAGGTGCTGTGGCATGTCAAACGTGTTTCCAATGTAAGTTCACTTTTAATTTTGAAGTTACCCTGGAGTTTATGACTCGTTTTTTTTTTTCATGAGTTTGCCCCCACTTTGTTTGTATCTGGTACACGAGCACAGGGACGCCCGAGCGCTCATTCCTGCTGGGCTTTAACGCTATTGCACTGAGTGACAGTTGCCACTGGTAACATGTATACAAACGGAAGGAAATGGGCCCACAAAGGCTGTGAAGAACAAGACTGTAAACTAGTAAACATGGATCTATACAATGCAAAAAAGCATTCTACATGTTTGTGAGGCTTCAAGGATACACACAATACATTTTACACAGAATATAAGCTTTCTTTGCTTACAAGAAATATCCACAGGGTGCCTTTCAATTTAAAGTTAAGTATCATTATCTATAAATGTCCAACACTGCAGTGAAGAACAGGTTGCAGTTTAATACAAGAAGGCCTGTGAAACGTTTATTTTCATTATTACAAGTAGTTAGTTCTTGTATTGCACTGATCACTCGCAGAGGAACAGAAGGACTAACTTATTGCGACGTAACAAATGTCATCACTAGGGGGCTCTCTGGAGGAAGGACATCAAAGGAGGACAATGTGCTGATGTGGAACCGAATGCAGCCGCGGACTGCAGTTGGTGGCTTGAGAGTCAAGATAAGGAAGTGGGGGTGTAGTCGAGCTTACCAAAAGGAAAGCTGTACACAAGGCACTTAGTATCAAGGGCGTTCAACAAGAGGAAGTGCAATGAAACAGTCTGTCATTAAAGTGGCATTAAAGGCAGCTCATAGTTGTACGGAGAACTTGTAATGAGGAAGGGGGACGTGTTTAATCCAGTGACCTTGAATTTGATCCTCAGGAGCCAAACTACTGTTGATTATGCTATCCTACCACCTAATTAATTACAGTTAATTGCATTCAAATTGATTTTCAGATGTGATGTGATTGAAATCCAGCTGAGCTCTGGATGACATGGATTGATTGAGTAGGTTAAGATAAGGCAAAGCAAGCACATGAGTAATATATTGGGGGTTGTATCAGCAGAAACAGATACAGATTGGGGTAATATTGGATATACTAGAAATTACTGCATAAAATAAGAGAATTCAAAAATACTGCAGTGCTTAAAAACCAGAGGGTCAACAGTATCCACAGGGTGTTCTCAAAAACAGAAAGAAATGTGGCAAAATCTGTCTTCTTAAATAAGCAGTAATAGTTAGAAAAATCGAAATCCCTGGGTTCAAAATAAAATACATAAATGTGTTTCATCTCAAAGTGGTTCGTTAGTGCATTTTTTCCATCTCTTTCGCCCCAGGGACCATTTTGCCTTCTAAGTCATGACAGCTGCTTTCATAAAGACACCATTTCTGCCGTCAAAACGCACTCCTGGTGATTTTACTTTTGTGCTGTCTTTCATTGCTCTATCTGTGTGGTGACTTGCTTTTAGATGCCCTGAATTACAGCAGACATTTCTCGTTTTGTGAACCATTGAAAGACTCACTTATGTTGCTGTTTGCCTCAACGCATTGACCAATATCAAAACTAATACACTTTTACAGGAATTAACATCCAATCAAATAATATAATTATCAGATAAATTGAGAACATCAACACCCTTTCAGGCATGATTAGTTTACCTATGAATGTGTGGATGCATTTTTTTTATGATTCAGTTGCTCGATGAAGGAAACGTGATGAGAAAGTAGGAATTACAGCTGCTGGTAATAACAGTGGTGGTGTTGCTTATCAGAGCCTGAGAGTGAGAGCTGTGAAATCGATCTTCTCATTAATGGCAACGCTGCTGTGGCACGGCGGGCTAGCTGATGCTCACCTGACCCTCAGATCATGAGCTGGAGAATTGAATGGGGATTACACACAAGACCATCCATCACTAATTACTTTCAACAAGTTCAGGCTTAGATGTAGAATAGATGAAGATGGAGGATTAGCAGTTTCAATTTGTGTTAACCAGATCAATTAGTTGTCTTATGGTAAACCTTATCTGAGTACATAGGTTCAATTCAGTCATTTAAATGCCATGCTAGTAGCTTGCAACTCCTTTCAACGGTGTCCTCACTTTTTTTCACCCAGGACCTCCAACAAGACGTGTAGGACAGAGAGTGAATACACATACTATACAGCAGGGGTACTCAAACTTTTTTGTTAAAGGTCCTCTTGTGAATTTTATACAAGGTCAATGGTCCGGATCAATGCCAGTAAAGTAAAAAAACTCTCTTTTCCTCCGTACCCAAATCTTTTAAAAACGGGTGTCCAACGAGCAGATGCAGATTTGCTGCCGATCTGACGTCAAATCGTCAGCGGACCCACAGAAAGTTGCTATCAGAAACAATGCCTGACGTGTTTTGGACGTAATCTCGTCTTTGTTTACATTAGCAAGCCTCGCTAACACTCAGAGCTAACCTGTACTGGAGAGCACATGTGTTTAAAAAGCAGGAAATAAAAAAAGGAACTCACCTTGTGATAAACCCGCAAGAGAAAAAGCATTTGAGCTCCATACTGTTTCAGAAATAATCCTTGATGTGGTTTAGAACAGGATGGCGTTGTATCGCAGCATGAATTTAACTTTATCTCCGGTAGAATTCTGATCAGGCATTAGCTCCGCCTCCTCTTTTTTTTTTTCAAGCTAAGGTCCCAAAATCCGTGTTTCTCTATCAGGGCTTCAAAAGAGGGGTATGAGCAGTATGAGGCATGGCTACAATGGGTGATCTGTTTGGTAGTATCTGTTTTGGTAAAACACTTCACAGACATGTTTTGTATAGGTATGGCCCTACAATATATTTTTCCAACATAGCATAATAGGTCCGCTTTAAGTACAGCACTGGGAGGTAGAAGTGAGTTTCAGTATGTAGCACACACACATTTTAGATATTAAATGTTAAAGTTCTTATTTATGTGTATTTGGTTAAGAATGAAGCTCAAAATATTTGTCGCAATGAGCCGCCATCATTGGAGCATGTTTAATATTTACTGCCATAACACTGCTACAATAACCGCACAGGTCAATGAACACACATCGTCTGTTTAACTGGACCCATGGTCTTTTGCTGTTGCTTGCACACAAAGATTTGTTATACTTTATATCTTTTATAATTTGCATTTGTTTGTCAGCTCTTATTTTATTGGTGCCTTATTTATTCTCTGTAAATGTGTGCAATTTCAAATACAATGCTCCATTCGAGACATAACTGGTATATCATTGGGCTTGCATAATGACAATTTTACAAGATTTTGAACAAGCCTATTCTAAAATAGAAAAATAAAAACACAGCACAACACTGATTTCTTTCCACATGTTTATTGCATTGACTTTGCGTCTACAGAACGAGGCACAGCACACACTGCATACAGAGGTGTGTCATGAATCTATGACACACATTCCTGTACAGGCTGAAACAGAAGCTTTTTACTGGATCATGGCGCTGCAGAAAGCCTCGTCCTGGTAGGTCGGGACCATCTTGCTAACGTCGACTCCGATGGAGGACAGGATGCCGTGCAGCTTCTCCACGGTCTCCTCAGGGATGGTGGGCTCTCGGCTCAGGATCCAGGAAAACTCCATAAGGAAGATGCCGTAGTCTCTGCAGCCGTAGACCAGAGAGTGACCCTCGTAGTCTGTGGAGAGCACCCAGTAGGGACCAGGGGGAGAAGCTGCAGGAGAGACGAGAATCAGAGTCAGTGCTGCTTAAACATTCAGTACACAAGTATGTATATGTAGCACTAAAAAGATAATGCAATTTCAGGGTTCTTGCCTTTTTCAGTTTGTATATTTATGGTTCAATGCCCTTATTGCAAGTTGGATAAAGTTAGCTAAATGATACGTTATGCAACTGAATAACCCGGAAAAAGTTTAGTTATTCATTATTTACCATTGAAGGAGACCTCCAGCTTGGCGGGCTCCGCGGGGTCCTTCACCTTAGCAGATCCGAGGATAGAGTTAGTAGATCCATCAGCACTGAAAAAAATAAGACGAGGTAAAACATTAAATAATTACTTTCACTCATAGTGTATACAAGTATAAAGCTCCATTTGTGAACCTGTGTGTTCAAGGGGTAAGGATTTTGAAACAAAGCTTCATTTATAAAAATCAAATAGTATAATGTGGCTTTAAAAAAAGGAAACATATATATACAGCCTTCCATCAAAAGGTTTGTTTTTGTGAATTTAGAAGACTAAAGACATAGTAATCTTAATGTAGGTGCAGTTCCAACAATATCATGACTTTAAGCAGTTCCTTTAGGAAAAAAGGATCAAACCCTTGCATTAGAAAGTGTAGGCCCTAAAGCAGCGTGTACTCACAGCAGCTCACTGTTGAGGACCCCGATGACCCCGGGGCCCTTGGTGCTGTAGGTGGCGGTGCCGCACTCGCCTTTCTGGAAGAATGTTGGCAGCTTCATGATCTCATACCACTTACCAATGTACTGCGGAGGAAACACAGGATTTCAAATTAAAAATTACTTCTAGACATTTAGTTGTTGCAAAATAGGCCCGATTATCACACTGTACATAACATTTATTGTTAGCAAAGAGAAGATGAGTTTAGTATTCACCATGGAGGGGTCAAAGTCAGCCTGAACTGCAGGTTTGGGACATCTGCCAAACCTCAGCACCTCAGCGCTCACTGCCAGCACAGACAGAAGAGTCAGGGAAATCACCTGCATGGAGTTCATCTTATCAACGACCTGCAGAATACACAGCAGCACTGTTAAAACATTTAGCTTCTCTGAGGGTTAACTACAGAGGGAAATAGCTGAAGACATAAAGAGGTAGAGTGGTGGCTGCAGGCTGCTCACCTGTGAGTATTCAGGGTTATTGTGTGCAGGTGTTGAGCTTTGAGGGTCTTTTAAAGATGTCAAGCTTCAATATTGATCACGGTCTTCAGCCCCCTCCTGTGTTTCCAGCTAGAAGAGGTGGAGTGAGAAAGTTGGCACCTGTTTAAATAAAGAGACTGTTCAAACAGGCCTCCCAGCTTGTGATGTTTCTTGAAGAAAATCTATGTTATTCTTCTTTATCTGCCCATTCATCTAAACTTTTGTTCTACACAATGTTTTTTAAAAGGAAGAAAATTAGACAAGATCCAAAAAACTAAATGTATCCCAGTGGTCACAATATCTTGACTTAAAGTTACATTTTTCATCAAGCAGATTTTAAAAGTTTAACCCTCCGGAATCATTCGATTGGACTACGCAAATTAGTCATTCGAGACAAAAATGTCCACTGCAAAAGACTTTGATAAAAACATTATATTAAAAGTTTTTTTTCACAAGTTTTTTGCGTTCAATCTTTAAAGCAACTTCCGCCCTAATAGAAAATATCAAAAATGTAATCATTTTCAGGATTTTAACCCTTTAAATGCCATTTTGAATACATGAAACCGCTGTTTTTTTTCATGATGAAAACAGAGAAAATGAGTTATTTTCCAAAAAATACATATCTGGTGACTGGCTCTTTTTTTTTTATAACAGTCTTGGATATGTCAAAGATTAGCAACAAAATTGATTTTTTTGCATTATTAGTTTTTGAACAAAATCAGATTGCACAAAAAAAGTTACATATTAGCCATTCGGGACAAAAATGTCCACTTCCAAAAACTGCTCTAAAATGACAACAGATTAATATTTTTTAAAACTTTTTAGGGGTTAAATCTTTCAACAACTTCAAGTCATCAAAAATACGAATACCAAATCTTAAATTATGTTCAGATTTAACCCCTTGAACTGCCAGTTGAAACCTGATTTGCGTTTTCTATGAAAAACATGCAAAAAAAGGCATTTATTTTCCATATAATGAAATTGGGGGGGGGATCGGCTTTTTTTTATCACAGTCTGGATATGGTCAAAGGATTAGCCAACAACATTTATTTGGTGCGGATTGATTAGTTTTTGCACAGAATCAGATTAACAAAAACTCGCACGACATTACTCACTCGTGTCCCATCCACATGCCCATTATAACCACATAGTTTTGATCTCTCCGCTATATCCGGTATACTGTAATCATGCAGTTTGTAATGTCAGGGTTTATATTGGAGGAAATAATTCAATTTGCCTTTTTACTGTATATTGACCAGAGTGTGAACTTTTACAATTGAATTTGGGTACTGCTTGTCATCTTCCTTGCCGTTTCTCATTGTGCTGGTGTATAGATGGGCCCTGACAGGGCCATTGGGAATACATGTATAAACTCAATAGTGATGTAGTGTTGTGGTATGGGATGTGAAGAGTGGTATCAGCTGAGAAATGTGGCCACGGTTTGTTGTGAAACTAAGCAACCTCAAATGCAGATTTAAACTGAAACTTCCTTTATTTCAAGCTAGTGATACTAGTAACTGTTACAAATGACGAAACGACACTCACCGCAGAACAGTCCAGGGAACAAGATCGAACCGACCAAGACAGACAGACATACCCAGAACTTA
>NW_011357332.1:56506-63507 GCF_000735185.1 Notothenia coriiceps
GGGGGGGGAGACATCGCCGGTCAAATTGGTGTAAACAACGTCGTCTCGTCCGCTGGCCACGTCGAGTCCCAGACTCGTCTCGAACAAACGATGAGACAGATGGTCTAGGGGGGGAATCCTAAAGACAATAAGCTCCCTTGGATGAAAGACTAGAAAAAGGAAAAGTACACACTCTTATAAATCATCACGTATTTTTACTTTTTATTAGTTTAATTCATGTTCATACGTTTACACAATAGTTCATCAATGCCGTACGAGTAGTGTTCTTTTCTTCTCCTTGTATCCCAGACGTATGGAATGGTGTGTGTGTGGTGGTGTGTGGTTGTGTGTGTGTGTGTGTGTGTGTTGTGTGTGTGTGTGTGTGGTGTGTGTGTGTGTGTCTCCAGATGTGTCCTCAATTTACCCTCCCTCGGTGCCCTCAACAACTTCGTCTTAATCGAAATATACATTCAGATAGTCGTGAGTTGTATTATAGACGTCATGTTAACTAGCTAACAACGGCTTTTAATAGGAGTCACTGACAGTCGAAACGAAAGAAAGAGTGCCGTTTGTGCAATGAGGTTTCGCTTCCGACACTTACGAATTAGTTCTGTCATATTTTGTGACTCCGTTACATGGGGGTCGACGTCACCAACGTGAAAAAGGTCCCACTTATAATGGAAATTGTTACTTAGCGGTGAAATGAAGGTCACAGTTTATAGGGAAGGTTCGTTTCGTAAAGGAGTCTTTCTACTCACGTTCCTCGTTTAATATAATCAAACTTCCTATAACCTATCGAGGACCGAACGTTATTCAGTGTGAGTTAAAACCTCATAATTATTCTTTACTAACAGCCAGAGTCTTAATAAATTGTTATAACTTTCCTAAGATGGAAAAAGGATAAATACGACCGTTTTTATGTCGTGTATCTTTGACTTAACTATGCTACCATTTATTACAGGCATTTTTTCCCTGGTTTTAATTCCAAACAGATTAAACCCGCTATCTTTGTCCTTCCTCTCCCTGCAACTGCACGCCAAAGCTGTTGTAGCAAATACATTTTCCCAGTCATGTGTCCTGAGTCAAATAAAGATTACATGTATCTAATAGGGATTATGCGGTAATGACCTGCACAGACAGCTTATCCTAGATTATCGAGCATATGGTACATATTTGTATTCGGTGCGTATTCAGCGGGTTGCATGGCAGTATTGATTAAAAAGGGAAATCTTTGCTTAACCTAGAGGAAGATTTTCTCAACCTGGAATACATTTATTGCAAGAAAGCTCACACTGGCATGCAGAAATGTAAATCTACTCAATATATTCATGCCCACGTGGACCTCCAAGGGCAGGGTCAACCCAGGCACGCCACCCGCGGGTTAAATGCTTCACTTCAAGTGCACATCAGCAGCCTGCACTCCGGAGCTCAGGGCTCTCCAGCTGAGGGCCGAGCATCGGTGTTTATGTATCAAACCGCTGACCTTTTCAACATGATTCAGATGGCTGGCCCCCGAGTCCAGCTGGTCTGCCCCTGTCAATCGCCGTTAGATGTCTGCATGAGGAAGGACTTTTCGCCTGATCTGAATGTGTGCACCCCTTGATAGAATATGCTTCCCTTCCCCCCCCATGACTGAGAGTGATTAGTAATGGGAGCATGATATTGCCAAAAAGAATCTCATTTCTATCATTGCCCTCAGCGCAAATGCCCAAAATAATCACATGCATTTGCTGTAGCCGATTCTCTTGTGATTGAAGGTTCCGATATCTCTAAGAATGGAGAAAGCACCACATGGAACACAAGGTGGTGCAGTGGTGTGTGTGTGTGTGTGTGTGTGTGTGTGTGTGTGTGTGTGTGTGTGTGTGTGTGTGTGTGTGTGTGTGTGTGTGTGTTGCTCCATACACAGATTAGATGATGAAATAAAATCCAGGAAGAGCAGTTTGAGTAAGAGATCTAAGAGTTTGAAGTCTTATCAGGGGCCAGAACACTGCAGTGTGGTTAATAATATTATGTCAACGGATTACACCTCTGGAAAGTGATCTGGCTGTTATCTTTTTAACCTCAGTTTCAATAATCGAGAGGTTAATAGGAGAATTATAGTGTTGACAGTAACAGGAGGAGAGCAACGGGTCAATTTCTTTGGAGATGATCTTTTGTTTCTGGTCGGGCGCTTGTCCAACATGTTCATCTTAATTGTTCACTCATCTTAAACAAAGAAAAAGCCAAGTGATTTTGGTTTTATATTGCCTTAATGTTTTCTGTCTCTAAAATTATTCTGGTCTATGGGTTGTTTTGGTTTTCCTTTGATATTTTGCACACAAATATAATGACTGCCATTTGTTGTGTACATGCTATCATATGCACTTTATATTGCCGACTAAGACAATTGGGGTTACCATGGGTCAAAACTACAAACTACATTTCTTGATCCGAGCTTAAATACCTTAAGCTCGGATCAAGAAATGTAGTTTGTAGTTTGACCCATGGTAACCCCGTTCCGCTAGTGCTTGTGTCTGTTGCAATAAGAAAACCTTGGACAAAATGTGTCCAGCACATATTGGTTTTGTAGCCTTCACCACACTACATTTCCATTTCATTAAACCATAATGAATGTCATTAAACGACTGCAGGCTTGAAGCTTCCCAGAACTGCATTGTCAACAACTGAGACTTCATCATTAGTTTAGCTGATTGAACGGCAGCCTTTTTCCTGCTCCTAATATTCATCAAACCACATTTTGTCTTGTTCTGCGAGCATGAAGGACTCACTCTTTTGAAAGCTGTTCCTCCATTGATGATTGAGATTGTGCATTCTTCTACCTGATTTGTTTTCAGATTATAGAAGTTTGCACAAATGTCTGTACTCGTTAAAAGTAACAGATGAATAAAATGTGACAAATTGCACGGAGCAGATCCACTTGTTGGATTTAGTGCCAGCTATGCCTATTCTACCTTCATTTGGTTTGTCATTTCAAAGCCAACAAGGAACATGTTCACAAAATGTCCTTTGTAACTAAATGTATCACAAAAATTACAATTCAAAATATAATTTGTTCACACTTTGAGGAAAACAGATAAAGAAAAGGACTTTAAAAGTCAATGCTACAAACACAAGAGTCATCATTTGTGTATTACAAAAGCAGAGTTGTGGGAGGGAGTTTGTGTTCCTCCTTGTCTCTTTGTGATCTGAACAAAAGGATCTGCTTTCTGCACTGCTAGCAATATTGTTTGCATGAGGTATGAGTGTGAACGCGAGTGCTACCGCCTGCAGGTGCGTGCCACGACACTGCTAAATCGCAGCAGTCATCATATTTCGTCCACAACTTCACACTTTTCAAGTGCGAGTGGGAAAGGGGAGTTTAATTCCTTTTGTATATCCCTTTATATCATGTTTCTAAGAAAGATGTATATCAGGGCTTTTTATCTTTTATCTTTAGAATGTTTAAATACAAATATATATTATTGTTTTGAATCTATATTGCAGCAATCACACAAACAGCATTCAAAATGTTCTTGCTTTCCTACTGTCTTCTTATTTTTTCTTTTCTACATCAGTGTTGGAAATTGTATTTGGAGACTTCAGCCTTTGGTTGAAGGCGGATGAAAGTGTAGAAAACATTATTGAACATTCAGTCGTGGCCCAAAACAGGCAGGCTGGAATCAATAGACATGTCCGATCGAACCTGAGCTTATGGATGGTAGCATGTGCTTTAGGTAAGTTTATTGCACACACCTACATTTCTTTCCTTAAGTGAATTGTGTGGGTGGAGGTAGTAAACACACTTGATGGTAATTTGAGTTGGCCTTTTCGAATCTCGAGAGCTCTCGTGGCGTGTTAACAGAAAGGTTTCTATCTTGCTGAGACTGAATTTGTGACTGCCCCAACATGGCATCTTTTACTAAAAACTCTTCCCTGTAACCACTCAAGGTTTTAGTCGTCCGACCTTACACAAGCAACAGGCTCTGACTAGGGATGCATACCGGTATCCGGTATTACTGAAATACCGGTTACTGGTGGCTACGGTATACCGTACCGAAATCAGATCCGGTTTCGATACTTTAAAAAATATTTTTTATTTTAAAAGTGAGTCCGTGGCCCGTGATGGCGGGTGTTATAAATTAGATTGCATAATCGTTTTTCTTCATATTTTATGTATTTTTCATTGTTTGTTCAATACTAGAAAGGTAAGTCCCACAAATGAACTGTGATGGGATTTGTTTTCTCTCACCAGTGAAGGCAAATGTTGATTTTAAAGATGAGATTTGTTTGTTTGTGCAATGCCGAGATCTCATGACCATTATTCTATTATGTATTTGTTCTCTAGTCGAATCTCAGGTTTAACATGAATTATAACGGTGCTATAACGGTCTGTTTGCAAGATATTCCATAATCGGTTTTCTTCATATTTTTTATGTATTTTTCATTGTTTGTTCATAACTAAAAGGTCCAAGAAGTCCCACAATTGAATTTAATATTCATTTGACATGTTAACTATATCGCAAAGCGCTTCATGGGAGTAATTGTGGGATGATACATTTTCAAAGTATCACGATATGTATCGGTATCGTTCAGTGGTATCGGTATCGTAAAAAAGTCAACGATATGCATCCCTAGCTCTGACTACATGTGACATTGCAACATGTGACCTGCTTAACTTTGTGTCCTCGGCAGCGTGTGCTGACACAGCAGTTCCTCGCAGTGCTGGGGGGTGGAGAGGGCAGCTGCTCGGGGTCTTGTTGACCAGTGTGCTCTGATCACTTTAGGCAAGATGGTAGGGGTTTGCATTTGCATTCATTCATAACCGGGGGAAGATTCCTTTTTAGCATCATTCCCACTGCTTTGGCCTGATTTGTAATGAAGCCCATTGAAAGACTCAAATGGCAACATGGCTTCCTTTAAGATATAGTTGTCATAAATGTGTCTTTGAAGCGTATTATATAAATATATTTTACGGTTGCTTTTATGGACTACAGGGTCTTTGATGAGAAAATTGGTTTCCAAGAGTACTTTCGGCTTTTGTTCTCCGACATTATACGGCTCTATATGTCACAACTATACGTTACTGTGTGTGTAAACTGCTGTGCTTGTGATGTTTTTTATTGTCTCTTTTTATGTCCTCTGGAACATTTCTGTAGGATTTACTCAGCCTTTGAGTTGCAGTGCATAAACAACCTAAAGCGCCGTACTGTGCGTGCAAGCCTTTGAAGCAAATAAACATCCTGTGTAGAAGAGAGCCGCACAAACGCCGCATGGCAAATGGATTCAACATGTACTCCGTGTGCACATATGTAAGTGATAAAGTACAGGATTTAAGTGGACTAGAACATTTAAATTCAAAGCACTATCTGCCTGAATTAAAATGGGATCACCACATCAAATGAATAAAATATAATAAGTCTCTTGAATAAATAATTCCTGACCAACAGGTTAGGAGTCTTGGCTTAAGCACCACTGTACGTGTCATAGGAGAACAGCCTTATTGGTTTAACCCAATTACATTAAAACACCTTTCATTATTACTGAATGACTCCTCTTAGAGTGTGGTGGGAATGGCAATAAAGCAGAATGAATATTCCTCTTCAAGTAAATGTCACATTCACTAATTTCACTTGGACTCTGCCTTCCCCATGTAATGCAGTTATTGCCTTTTGTAGATGCCCTGCTCTCAGGTTTATTAGATTTCATCCAACAGCCTCTAAAAGAAAATGTTGTCTCCTTGAAAAATACAGAGAATAAGTAAACCAAAGAGAGAAATGACGGTCTGATCAAAGTGTTGTTCTCTTATCTATCTCTTGAAAGATGCTAGCATTTTCGAGGCGCTCTGGTGAATCTACAAGTCGTTCATCGTTGGGGAAAAAAGGTAGAAAAATAAAACTTGAGGGTTAGGAGAAAAGGGCATCGCGATAAGAAAGATAGACAAACAGAGGATGTATCCAGACGCCACAACGGAGCAATTATAAATGAGTGGGCTCAGGTATTAATCCAGCAGGCAGCACTCTGGGATTGGCTATTTGGCAGGGAATATTTTGGCCCAAATCAGAGGTTGTGTTGAAAAAGCTGACGCTGGGGGACAGGGATGTAAAGAGCGGGAGACATAAAGCGAGAGTGGGAAAGGGGGAGCGATGTAATTGTCCCAGGCATCAGATCAGAGGCTGTGTAAAAAGGCTGACTGCTGGCTTTTGCAGCTAATGAGACACTTAGCTGTTGGTGGTAGCCATTTGGTCCAACCTGTGTGCTCGTAACAGCCATACAAACACACACAAACAAACAAACACCCACACACACACACATATAAAAGGATACCAATCGTAAAATAGATCCCAAAACACATAGTCTTTCAATGTGTTGAACGCTTGGAGACAATAAGGACTTAGTTTGTTTGCATGTGAACCAGCCAATAGAGCTTTTACGCCAGGCGTTAGCTGGATATGAATGAGAAAATGCTTTGGAAGTCAATCACACATGATGTCATCCTGCAGATATGGGAGTCTGGTCATAAAATGCTTATATATGGGGGTCCGGAGGATGGTTGTGTGAGGCATTTTGTGATTCAATCAATCAATGTTTATTTATATAGCCCAATATCACAAATGTTACATTTGTCTCAGTGGACTTCACAGTTTGTACAGAATATCAGTATGACAATACGACACCCTCTGTCCTTAGACCCTCACATCGTACAAGGAAAAACTTCCGAAGTTTTTCCTTGTACGATGTGAGGGTCTAAGGACAGAGGGTGTCGTATTGTCATACTGATATTCTGTACAAACTGTGAAGTCCACTGAGACAAATGTNGTATCCGTCTGTCTCATTGTTAATTGAGATGTTAAACTATTATTATCATACATTTTTAGATGTGTAGGAATTTGTGCTGCGTGATCCATGTTTGGTTGTTGTTAGCCTACACCAGCAGCACTTAGAGCTTCTTTAAAGAGTCAATCCTTCTCTCTGTCTATACCTGTGTACTCTCATGTTCCGATTAACCCAGCTTCCCCAAATGTCTTTCTTTTTGGTGTCTATAT